>NW_004955405.1:31823324-31839198 GCF_000276665.1 Chinchilla lanigera | reverse complement strand
GGGAAATGTAATCCACATACAAAATACAATGAAAAGCATGCTGGTCCTATATCAGTATGGCTCAAGTAGAAGAATTACTATTATTTTTGTTTTATGGTTTTTTTTATTTATTTATTTACTTATTTATTTATTTATTTATTTTTGACACAGGGTCTTGTTATGTAGTTCTGGCTGGCTCTGAACTCACTATGGACCCCAGGCTGGCCTTGAACTCATGGCAATACTCCATACCCTCCCAAGTGCTGGCATCACAGGTGCGCACCACCACGCCAGTGCCAAGCCTAAGAATTACATCAGCAGGATCAAGGCCTTCTACAGATGGACACTGAGATATTTAAAAATATATAATGGAAAATCACACTAACATTTCCATGACACTTTTTTTTGTTTTTGTTTTTGTTTTTGTTTTTCTCCGGTACCGGGAACTGAACTCACGACCTTCCATGACACTTTATAATTTACAAAATGTGTTGACATAGTATAGCTCATTTATTCCTCCCTTTCTTCCTTCTGCCTATCAAGTAATACCTTCTGTAAGCCAGGCACAAGGACTGACAATGAAGATACAAAAAAATGAACAAGATATACAAGTCTCTTCCCATGCACCTGCGCGTGTGCATGGCATGTGCTTGTGTGTCTGGGGATCAAACCCAAGGCCCTGCGTATGTCAGGCAAACACTCTACACTGAGAAATAGCCCCAGACTCAAAGTTTCCAGTTTTAAATACTTTGCAGTTTAATGGAGAGAATGGAAAAGTGAATGGCTCCAATGTAATGTGCAAAGGAGTGTGATGACTATACCGAGGGCGCTATGAACAGGGCACAGAATGACCAAGGTTAAAGTAAGAGAAAATCTAAGAAGTGAACCAGAGCTAGTCTTAAAGGACGAATGAGAACGGGCCAGGTGAAAGAGCTGGAAGAGTAGGGTAAACAGGAAAGAAGCTGCTCTCATCTGGAGGAACAGAATCATCTGACAGTGGCACAGCCATGTTAGAGAGGTGTGATGAGGCGGCAGTGCTGGGATAGACAGGTTAATCTCATGGTAGCCCTGTGCTGTGCATTCCCATTCTCTATTTCATACGGGAGAAAACTGAACCGAATGAGTTTAAGTTACTTTTTTTTTGTTGTTTTTTTTTTTTCCGGTACCAGGAATTGAACTCACAATCTTGTGTTTGCCCGGCAGGCACTGTGCTGCTGAGCTAAATCCCCAGCCCCTAAGTTACTTTTTAGACTCCTGATTTCAAATCCTAAGTCTTTGGTAGCTTTTAGAATTATTTTTACATTAAACATATTAGTGGGTATATAATAATGAATACTATGTAATGTTTCAATATGTCAACGTTATGTACTATTTAATAGGGCTAGATATATCTCATTTAGCATTTAGTAATGGTGAAATTTTCAAATTTTTTTCTAGTTTTTTGAAATGTACAGCATATTACTGCTATCTATGGTCACCCTACTGTTTAGTAGCACACCCCAACTTCTTACTTCTCTCTACCTGCGATTTAGTGCTCACTGATCAACCTTCCCATATTTGAGTAAACAGTGTCCCAAAACAACAATTTACAATACTCCATACATACAAATGAGCTCAACAGGGACCAAGATACTTTAAATAACTAAAGCTATTTTATCTGATCTTATTGATTAGGTGGCCTCTACAAAGGAAAACCTTTAACTGTTTGCTGATGATTATAGCTGTTTAAATCAAATCAGATTAAATTAATGAAGTAAGTTTCTTCAGGATAAATCACAAAATTTACTTGTTTATTTACCTACTTACTTGGTGGGATTTTGCCATGTAATCCTGGCTGGCCTGGAACTTACTATGTAGCCCAGGCTAGTCTTGAGCTCATGATCCTCCTGCCTCAGCTTCCCTAGCCCTAGAATTACAGGTATGTGCCACTTACCTGTCTTATATCACTCTTTAACTATAAAAATAAAAAAAAAAAAAGTGTCGACACTACAGAAACTGTAATTCAATACGACAATCAAATGGCCAGGAAAAGTCACTGGCCAAATTAAGAAGTATGTCACGACAGCCTTACTTGAACTGGGAAGACCAGGTCTGTGGCAGACCGTCAACCTGCACTCTCCAGAGAGTGCCTCTATCTTTCCCTAACCTCTTCTTCAACCCTACTCACTGAGATACACAGAGCTGGCTATGTTAATACAGATGTCCCCTTAATTGGCTAAAAGAATGTGATTAACTGGCTGAGACACTGTGTCTCACTGCAGCACGCAAGAACTGCCCTCTCTGGGCGGAATGGGGCTCGAGCAGAAGCATGTGAGATTCCAGGGCTAAGACATGAGATAACACCTCAGCTGATGCCTTCACACTCAAAAAGAATTATACCTTCCTGGCAGACGCCAGCCTTGCATGTATCAAGCTTTCCAGTTGCACTGCTAATTGGAGGCCTTTGTGCCTTATACAAAATTGCTGTTTCTCATTACACCCGATGCCTGCAAAGTTTCTTTTTCCTAGCACTCTGCCAGGGCCCCCACCCACCTCTCTGACTGATACCAATAAGTCATGAGCTTTTGGATTTGTGGCCTTTTGTTCCACAGAGAACAATGGGTCACCCCAAAGCTCCTCAACTGGAAAACTTTCTCTCTCTGTATTTATTTTGCATCCGTGTGCTGTATTGCCAGCTGGGGGTAGACTGATACCCTCAGCAGGAGTTTCGGTGCAGGTCTATGTCTCAACAGATGAAGAAACGGAGAAGACTGACTTAAATACTTAGTGGGTATCCTCTGGGCAGTGCGATTCTATGCTGCCTGCAGGGTACCATGTACACTGGCTCATCCTCAGCAAGTCTGAGTGCCAAGACTCAGTGCTCAGGCTTATATCTTGGCTCCACAACTCAACCAGGTAATAACTTCTCTGCATCAGTTTCCTCATCTACAAGGCATGGAGAAGAAGAATATATCCTAGGCTTACTGTACAGACTAAATACGTTAATGACTATAAAATACTAAGAAGAGTGCCTGGCACACAGTATATACTATGTGCCAGTAGTTGGTATAGTTACAAATGAAACAAATTTCACAAATGAAATGGTTAAAAGACAAGAAAAGTGCCCAATGAACATGAACTGATTTGAAGGATAACAGGGATCTTTTTAGGATTTAAGTAAGGAAGTGGCGCGTGCACACACACACACACACACACACACACACACCTTACAAAGATTTCTGCCTGGGCAGACTGAAAAGCATCTAAGAAGGTACAGCTAATCAATAAAGAGATTTCTCAAGCATTATGAAAAGGAATAATAGTAAGATATTCAAGCATTATGAAATCTCAAGCATCATGAAAAGGAATAATAGTATGATACTCATGCACTACAGAGCAATTGCCAATATTTTTGCAAAAGAAGGCTTGCTTCAACATCTATACAGTAAACAAAATTTTAAATATGTCACAATCAAGATGTAAACAGTCAAGCAATTGCCCAGCCAACTGGGCAATTTCTTGTTGATTTACTAATAAATGATTTCTTTGGTTATATATTCCTGAAATTCTCCACGATACAGGCACAAAGGGGATGCGCAAGAGGCAGGGACAATGGACCAGAGGTGAAAAGAACAGGCTGTGCAGACTCTGTAAACCAAGGAAGGCGACTACAGAGCCATGCACCTTAGCACAGTCCTGAGCAACTGAAGATGAGATGACTCCCCCCGGAAGCAGGCGCTGCTCTAGGAGACGACAAGAAACACTGACCTTCTCAAAGCACCTTCTATAGAGACCAAACCCTGAACACAGAACTTGGCAACATGGATTACTAAAAACTTAAGTTTTATTAAAAAAAAACGAACAGTAATACACAAGCTGGAAGGAAAGAACATGAGCTTTGGACCAGGAGATCTGAGTTCAAGTAGTGACTCTAGCACCTTCTACCAGACATTCTCAGACACTTCAGTGAATTACTTATTAACACAGACTGGATTGTCTGAACTTTGGCCTTTACACTAGTAAACTATATTAAATCTTATAGTGTGTATAGTGTGGTCTAGGATACCAAGTCAAGATGTGAAAGTGTTTTGTAAACAACCTCTTTATGAATGTTAATTCACAAGGATAAGGCCAGCAGAGGATTTTGAAATTCGCTTACTTGACTATTACTTCTGGGAGCCAGAAGAATTTTATTTATTTATTTATTTTTTTGAGATAGGGTCTCTTCATGTAGTTCTAACTGACTCTGAGCTTCTCTATGTAGCCCAGGCCAGCCTCAAGCTTGCTGTGATCCTCCCAAGTGCTGGGATAACAAGAGTGTGCCACCATGTGCAGCTTTCAAAAGCTTTCTCTTTTTTTGGTACCGGGAATCAAACTCAGGACCTTGTGCTTGCCAGGCAGGTGCTTGTGCCAGTAAGCTATATCCCTGGCCCCCTCAAGAGCTTTATAACTTGAAAATTTTAGCACACTACCTGGGTTTTATATTGCTAGGTTGTAAGAAGATTGACACACACCCCTTTGTGGTAATGGATCAAGTGGCAGTCACATTACAGTAGAGAGTGGGGAGATCACAAAGATTCTCAATGTTTTTGACTATTTTTTTTATCTCTTTTTTTTGTCTTTCTGAGGCAGGGTTTTGCTGTGCAGTTCAGGTTAGCTTGAACTCACTTTGTAGTCCAGGCTGGCTTTAAACTTGCAAAGATTCTCTTGCCTCAGCCTCCCAAGTGCTGGGATTACAGGTGTGCCAGACCACCATGTCCGGCACGATGTTGACTATTTCAAGTTTCGGGGAAGTTCCGTAATTTACCAGTTGCCCAAGGTTGAACTGAGCATACTAATAGATACATTCCCTTCCCTCCAAGAGGAACACATGTTATGGAGGAAATGGTCACAATCAGTTAGTTTAAATAACTACCAGGACAGTCTATTCTAAATGGCAAATAGCCTTTTATAAGAGCTATGAACAATAGCAATAAGCCCAAACTAAAAGATTCTCAGTTATTTGTAGTAAAAATTAATCACTGCCCAAGTTAGTAGCAAAACAAATTCTAATTCACCAATTATCATACGAATAACAGGGAGCTCTGAAAAATTATAAAGACAAGAATACTCACCAATTTATGAAGTAAGTCATCTTTCTTACTGCACTGAGAAAAAGAAAGCCAGCTTTTGATGGTTTCAGCCACTTTTAACAAGATGCTCTGCTGAAGAGAGATGAATGACATTGTATAGTGTTATTAATTAAACATACCCAAGAAGCAGAGAAACTTCAAATAACTCACTTCTAATTAGTCAGAATTTTCATCAGAAAAAGGGAGAAAAGAATTACCCAGGCTATACATTTTGCCAGCACGTGTCAGCCTCCTCACTAGTTCCCAAGCTTAGTTACACAGCAGAACCCAGAATCACTCAGGGACTTTAGATAGAAACGCATTTCTGGGTCCCCAAACTACAGAGTCTGATTCAGTAGGTTTGGAATGAGGCCTGGAAACCGGGCTTTAAAAAGCAGGGAGAAGACACCTGCTGCAGCCTGTTTATCTTGGGAACATCATTTGCTATCTGTGTTAACACAGTGATGGCATTTGTTTCAGAACGGTATTTTGGGAATAGAGAAAGACTACGTTGCTTGTTTGTGGAGGGGAGTGGCTGAGAAAAGAAGTCCTGTTGTGACCCTGCGGAATCGGAGCTTCCGGGCACATGCAGTGAAAACGGCTAACAGGCACCGAACTCAGCAAGGGCTGCAGTAAGCAGCCGAGGAAGTAGACGAGATCGATCAGAGCCGAAAGACCATGGAGAGAAGAGGCCGGACACTGAAACTGTAGGAAACGAACATCTAAGAATCATCCCAGAAGTAGCACATGTCTGTAATCCTATAATCCCAGCACTCAAGAGGCTGAGGCAGGAGGATTGTCATGAGGTTGAAGCCAGTCGAGACTACGTAGTGAAATACTGTCTCAAAAAACAACAACCAAACCAAAGCAGCAGAGGAATCTTCACAGGAAAAGAAACAAGACAGAGAATGAATATTTACGGTAGGAATGCCAGGACAGACTACTCAATAAGTACATAACAATCGTATGAAAAAATACAAGTTAAAAGAGAGAAAGCAAGTATAATGCTCATGACTGCTTCATCAAGATCACATACAAAAAATTGCTTTCCAAAGAAAATAACTGGTATTTCACTCCTTGAACAGAATTTTATGGGCAATTCTAAATACATTCCCTGAGAATGACTAAATAATTCAATAAATCTTTCTAAAACTTAACTATCCTTAGACTCAGAAAAAATCTATTTTAGAGACATAGAGCTCATACAGTTAAAAAGTTGTCTTTAGACGTGTCATATTAAGAATAAAGGAACTTTTTTTTTTTGTTTTGTTTTTTTCTCCGGTACCAGGAACCGAACTCACGACCTTGCGCTTGCCAGGCAGGCGCTTTGCCGCTGAGCTAAATCCCCAGCCCCAATAAAGGAACTTTTTTGACATGGTGATTTTTAAAAACATTGTCCGCTTATGCTTTTTACTGTTCCTTGATTTCTGAGGGGATGAAATTTTTTTTTTTTTTGTTTTTCTCCGGTACCGGGAACTGAACTCACGACTTTGCACTTGCCAGGCAGGCACTTTGCCGCTGAGCTAAATCCCCAGCCCCGAGGGGATGAAATTTTAAGCTCTCATTTCTTTATAATCTCTTTTTTTTTTGGTACTGGGAATTGAACTCAGGACCTTGTGCTTGCCAGGTAGCACTTGTGCACTGAGCTATATCCCCAGTCCTTTCGTTTCTTAACTAAAACATTTCTATAAATAAAGTACTTGTCAGAAATGACAAAGATTATATATCTAAACACCTGTTTTCATAACAAACACCACCCAAGCTAGATTTCTTTTTTTTTTTTTTAATGTATATTTTACCTTTTAGAAACCTCCATTTAGCATGGAAATTAGTGAGAATACAAACAGTGGATAAATTATGATTGCATTTCATATCCTAATGGGGCAAGTCCCTGGTCCAGAAGCATGAGCAATTTCTTTAAGAACTATAGTAATTTTGCTTGTCTATATTTTTTGCCCAATTAATGATTTTCAACAGCATTTCCTCCTCTTCACAAGAAATAATTTCTTCTACTACTATGAGACTCGGAGGTGGTGCGGCGTGAAGCCCCAACTCCTTCCACTGTGCTTTGTCCACAAACTCAAGTGCAGGATGACCTTTGGTCCTAAGCCATCCACTATTTCTGTTCCACTGAGGGACGCATAAGCATTCTTGAACTCTTCTACGGTTCTGTATCTTACAAACAAGTAGGGCTTGTTAGGTGGCATTAAGGGAGCTTCCACAAGTCCACATTTCTCTGAAATCAGGGGCAGTTGCTTCCTACTCATGCCATGACTCAAACCGCCATTGGCAACACCAGGTTCTGAGTGCCATAGGATACTGCCTCAATACCTTCATGTCTCAGCAAAGTACACCTGGCTTTAATTTGTTTCCTTAAGAACTTCTCAGTTTTATTGAGTTTGAAATTACTTTGATAGTTGATCTCCATAGCAATACCCAGTGCCTCTATCAATGCTATGAAACAGTATACCACAATGCTCAGGAGTCCAAGCTCAGGTTCATAACGGTAGAGCTGGTAGCTGTACGGTCCTGGTTGAGTTAATTATGTATCTCTGGGCTTCAGCTTCTGCATGCAGCTGTGTTGGTGACCCCAAGCTAGAGTTCTATACCCATTTCCTGTCCAAAGCCATTCTTTGTCTTATGTTGCCAACTAATCTCAAATCTGTTAGTCCGTGAATAGCCTATTAGATATGGCTTTAGGTTTTGATTTCAAACGCTTTCCCAAGAACGTTCAGTTCATTCTTTTTATTTTATTTATTAATTTTTTTGGTTTTTCTGAGACAGGGTCTCACTATGTAGTTCAGGCTGGGCTTGAACTCACTTTGCCTCGAATTCTCAGCTTCCTCCTGCCTCAGCCTCCTGAGTACTGGGATTACAGGTGTGTGCCATCACGCTCAGCTCAGAACATTCATTCTTAAAAGGGAGAAGGGGAGGAAGAAGTACAGAAAATTAGCAAAAATGGTTCTAACTGCTGGCCATGGTGCTGCACGTCTGTAATCCCAGTTATTATACTTGGGAGGCTGAGACAGAAAGACTGCGAGTTTAAAGCCAGAGTGGGTAACTTAGTGAGACCCTGTCTCAAAATGTAAAAACAAGAGAATACAAAAAAGGGCTGGGGCACAGTGTTTGCCTAGCACTGCCTGGATGTGAGTGCTAAGCCCCTAAACTCCCATCTTTTAGATTTTAGCGATAAAAAGAACAAGCATACTTTCTTACCTTTGGGAGGACTCCTGGAGGAGGCTTTTGTTGTCCCTCTGTCGTACATTTTTCTGTTTTTGGAGACAAAGAAGAACATATTTCAAAGTCTGTGTGTCCCAAATCCTGCAAGTACTGATAAAGCGGAGAATTCTGAAAGAGACATGTAAAATAAAGTAAAATTCAAGATCATTATTGTCTTCAAAGTTTTGGAACCAAAGTTCACTATCAGGACTCATATGCCTAAATTCCATAAAGCTTGTTTTATGAAGACTCAACGATCTGTTACAACACAGTGCCATTCAATACTGATAAATCCATATTCAACAGAGGGACCCAAAAAAGGGAAAACGCTAAATAAAACACACTGAATTTTTGAGTGAGTACCAGCAAGCAAAAATGAACTGAGGCATAAAAATAGATTTGGTAAGCAATTTCTTTGCCCACATTTTTGTAGTCTTAAAAGTAGAAGCTTCAGAATAGCCAGTGCTGGCTATGGATATTTCCTAAGAAGAGCTGCAGTAAAAAAGTTATTAGTTGAAGCCAAGAAAAATGCAACAATAATGGTCATATTGTATTAGTTCCAATTTTATCATACCATTAAATTCATTAATTCATTTAGCACAAATATGTGTTATCTATCATATTCTTGGCACTACAAATAAACTTAAAACTTTCCAAGGAAGTTACCTTAGATTAATTATAAGTCACATATGGAATATGGCCAATGAGAAGCAGTACAGCTAATAAAAGAATTAGAACACAGTGATTAGATAGTGTTTGCATGGTTTCTCTTAAATGTTAAACCCAAAGTATAAACAAATTAAAGAGCAAAGTAAAAGAAAGAAAACAGGAAATGGAGACAGATCTTTTGCAAAAGGGAAGGAGATCAAGAGATGAAGTGAAGGGGTGTAAAAAGAAATAACAAGTGTAATGCATGTACCAACTCCCCACAAAGAATATAATCATTATGTACCGCAAACATGTACTAATAAAAAGTATAAAAGAACACAGTGCTTAAGAACACACATTCAATAAGCAAATTCTAAGTTCAAATCCCAACTGTACTTCTTCTAAGCTAAGTGACCCATGGCAGTTTAGAATCCTTGTTTCAGCTGTCTCACATAAAAATAGGAGTGATAATATTTAGCTCAAACTAAATTAATATAAAGATTTAGAAATGTCTGCCACATAGTGAGCACTCAATGTACACTTCAACTTTGTATAGGTTATGTGGGAAAAGCAGACTTTAAAACACACTGAAAAGGAGTAACTTCAGTTCCATCACACAGAAACACTGCTGTCACTACTGGATGAAAACCTACTGGAAAACCCTTCAAGGACTGATACAGCAAGCTTTAATTATAACCTCCAACCTTCCCTATGGCACAAAGCTGGTGACTGTTTATAATAAACCAGGGGCCAGGCACAGAGCTCAGAGGCAGAGTGCTTGCCTGCCATGCACAAGGCCCGGCACTGCCAAAAGATCAATCTTGTGTCCACTCGACAGACTCTCCAGATCTTCAAGAGGACTGAATGTGAGATGTTAGAGCTGTCACAGCAACAGTAGCGACCCAGGTGTCTGCCTAAATTGAGCCACAGAGTGGCTGACTCTCCGTAAGCTTACTCGCGGACAGCAAGGGGGTTACACTGACATGTGGTGGTGCCCTGAGGGCAGCTGTAAGGGGAAGTGCGGGTCCCCCTCACTCCAGTACTGCAGACTGAACCTAGGGCCTTCATGCTGAGCTATATTCAACCCCAGGCTGTTCAATTTTGAACTCCTGAGACAGACCCCGTATGGTTTGCACCTGGATGTCCCCCAAAAGCCTCCTGTCTCTTAGGTGACGCTTCTGGAAGCCTCATCCTACTTATCTTTGAGGACAGGTGGCCAGAGCTTCCCAGACGAAACAGTCCATCTCAGAGGTTTGCAGAGAGACTCACAGTCGCTACCTTCATTATAATCCCTCAGCACCGTGAGGTCGACTGGTGCCATACAAATGAAGCAAAAGGATCATAAAAGGAGCAAAAAGCTGCGCCCAAATCCTAGAAAGTCTCCGCTTCCTTCGTGCCAGAAAAGACTTGCACATTCCTCCTCTTTATTAGCCTAATCCTAAACCTCCCCTTCATTCCTTTTAGATCTGTAACCTCCCAGCCCCCAAGGGATAGAGCAGCTGATTTTCCAGGTTATCTCCCCCTTGTTCCTATTCTTGGCCAAGAATAAAAGTCTCTTTTTCTTATCAATCTGCACTTGGTCTTGTTACTGGTTCAGTTCTGAGATGGAAAAAGGACCCAGTTTGGGATAAGAAATTGGTAACAGACTGACTAATAAATCTAACTCCAAAGCCAACGTTCTGAAATATTACACTAAACTAGAAATAAGCGACAGTCCCTCATTGTCTAGTGAAGACATCAAAGACACTTACTTAAGAGTTCACCACAAAGCAAGCAAACAACAATAACAGGAATGTGCTGGATGCTACAGAAACAGAGGCAGCTAAATCAGGGCCATATTTTTAGGGAGTATGTTCTTAAATTAGGAGGAGGAAGCAACAGTGGGAATTTGCTGGATTGGCAGCAATCTGCCAGACTTCAATTTGAGAGGGGAGGAATACAGATCAAATGATTTCCTTTTAAGCTATATTTAAACTCTCTCTTAAGAAAAATACCTTCCTATTATGATGAGGAGGAATACATTTTTTATCACTCAGACTAAAAACCTCTGCTGGCACCAATGCCTCGTCCTCTGTTGCCGATAACGCATACTCCACTGCTGTCCTGACTGCCTCAGCCTAGACTTTCAAGTTGATCTGTGACCCCCTACCCGGCTCTGCCGCGGGGGGCACCAGAGCACCAACACCACTCCAGGTGCTGCACTGACCTCTGGGAAAGTTTGTACTTTTTAAAAAAAGACTTGTTTTTAAGGCAGTAGGAGGCTTTCTCCCTGTGCACTCCTGTGGGGAAGAAAAATAAGTAAGATGGATCAAAGTGGAGTTACTCTGTGTCAGAGCCAGCAAACTCGCTCTGTGAAGGGCCAGAGAGTAAACAGTTTGGCGTGGCAGGTCATCTGCTCGCTGCCCTGACAATCGCATTTGCTGCTCTGGTGTGAAGGCAGAGACCTAAATAAATCAACGAGTGTGCTTATGTGCCGATAAAATTTTATTTATACACAACGAAAATGGAACTGAATAAAAAGTATCCTTATGCTTCTATATCCCCAGCATTAGAAACGTAGAGGACTACGGATACAGCTTAGTGATGAAGTCTTTGTTCAGTACTCAGAAGGCTGGGTCTGATCCCCAGCACTCAAAAGCAAAACAAAACGTAACAAAGTAACGTTACGTTTTATGACTGCTCAGCAGTCATAAAAAATGCAGGGGGGTGGGATCTGGCACCCAGAGCCTCCTAATTAAAGATTTAGGGGAAGCTGGGTGTGACCAACATACCTGAAATCCCAGCACTCCGGAGACTGAGGCAGGAGGGGGCCAGCCTGGGCTACATAGTGAGATCCTGTCTCAAGAAAGCAAAGCTGCAGTGGAGATCAGGAGGCGCACCCCTGGACTTTGCTCTGAGAGGAGGCTTGGAGGGTGGAGGCATCTTCCACCTTTCCTTTTCTCCTGTGTGGTTCTGGGGATTGAACCCAGCACCTTCGCACTGAGCCACATCCCCAGTCCTTTTTCATTTTGAGAAAGGGACTCAGTTGTTAGATTGCCCAGGCTAGGCTCAAATTTGTGATCCTCCTGCCGCAACTTTCCAGAAAGCTGGGATTACAGGTTCACACTAAACTTCTTTATTTATTAGTTTCACTCACTATGTAGCATAGGCTGGGCTTCAACTTGCAGCAATTCTCCTGCCTCAGCCTAAGTGCTAGGACTATAGGTATGCGACATCAGAAATTAAAACGCAAAAAAATGAAATATTTATTTAAAAAATAACAATAAACTCATTACAGTGTTTTTTTTCTTTTTCTTTTTCTTTTTTTTTTGGTACTGCAAGTCAAATGAAGAACCTTGTGCTTACCAGGCAGGCACTGTGCCACTGAGCTATATATATCCCTGGCCCTACTACTTACAATGTTAATGTAAGTAACATTTGAATTTTTTTGTTTTGTTTTGTTTTTGTTTTTTTATTTTTTTACTTTAAAAAATAAAAGAAGGAAAACGTATTTTGTTTTGTTTTTGAGATGAAGTTTCAATATGTAGTCCGGGCTGCCTTAAACTTGTTTATGTAGCCCAGGCTGGCCTCAAACTCCAGCAATCCTCCTGCCTCAGCCTCCCAAGTGGTGGGATTACAGCTGTGTGCCACCATGCCTGGCAAAAACATTTTTAATGAAAAAAATTTTCCAAATGAAAAATAGTGTACTAAAAAAAAAGAAAAGAAAAACAGTGTACTGAAGCCATGTGTTTGTAATCCCAGCATTCAGAAAGCTGAGGCAGGAGGATCACCACAAATTCGAGGCCAGCCTGGATTCCATAGTGAGTTCAAGGTGAGCCTAAACTACAGAGGGAGACTCTGTGTCATAAAAGGAAAAAAGAAGAAAGAAAGACAGACAGACAGACAGACACAGGCTTATTGAGAAGAGTAGACTTACATTTTTCCAATTCTCCTTGCTGTCCAACTCTATAGAAGACACAGTAGCTGTAATTTTATATCTTAGATGGTTGGGATCTTAAGTGCCGCTCCCACCCCCAAAGGCTCACTTGCTGAAGGGCTGGTCTAGTCTCCATCGCTCCAGGGAGCTAGTAGAAGCTTTGGGAGGCGGGGCCTATGGGAGGCAGTCAGGTGAAGGGGCATCCTTGGAGGGGTGCTGGGACCTCGGCCCTTCTCTCACCTTGTAGAAAGCTACCAAAGAGAGGTGAGCTCAACTTCACCATACCCAGCAACTCTGCAGACTGACCACAGACCCAAGCAGCAAAGCCACGCAGCCGCGCCCTAACTAAGCCAGAATAAACCCTTCCTCATAAATTCGCGTGTTCTGTCGCAGTGGCAGAAAGCGAACTAAAAGCTTCTTCATTTAATGTGTTGTACTTTTGTTTTGTTTTAAAATTTATTGGGTAAAAGTTACAAATAAAGTCAACTTTTAAACAGATATGCTCTTGGAAATTGGGAGTATTTTAATAGTCTTTTCAGCTAGTTAGACAATCAATGAAGACTACCTTTACCAAAATTTGGTGATAGTTTCAAAAAAATTAATTTTACCTCTTTTCCCCTGTTTTGCTGTCAGGTTGCAACCCAGGGCTTTGTGCATACTATGCACACATTTTCCCAGTGAGCTATGCTCCCAGCCTGGAAAAGCTGTCTTTACGTGGAATATGAAGTCTTACTAATGAGTACTTTATACTTTGCACGTGTACAAGAGAATGAGAGTGAAAACTCTAACTACTGTCTTTAGGATTAAAAACTGACCACTCAATATAAAGTATTTTTTTTTCTTTTACAGCAAGCTAAGTCTTTGTAGTGCAACTATCCTAATTTATATTTAGAGTTTCTAAATATACGGGGCTATTTGGTTTAAAACTACTGAATACGTGAAATACCTGTTTTTATTTATTTATTTTTGGTACCAGGAATCGAACTCACGATCTCGCGCTTGCCAGGCAGGTGTGTGTGCCACTGAGCTACATACCGGGCCTCCCTGTTTTTCATTAGTGAGGATTATTATGAGGATTACTACAGGTGGACGATGGCTTCGGAAGAATTGTCTGTATCATGGGTAACATGAGGCCACTGTTAAAACTTTTTTCCTTAGTTCAAGTGAAACAGAACCACAAACGTTAAGTTGTCTTCTGAAGAGAAACCATTAGCAGTGGACTCAATGTAATTCTAAAGTATCCAAGAATGTTCCTGCTGCCAAAACAAACAGGAGAACCCCAGACACAGGGTGTGGGAGCCCCTCCTCAGGAAACCCTTGTGGTCTGGATTCCTGCGAATTCCAGCTGACAGAAAACACACACCACAGCCCTGAAAGAATTCTGCTGAAGGAAAAGGAGCCAAGAGCCTTCAGTGGGGCTCCTACGGTTTGGCGGCCGAAACATTTTTTTGTAAGAAAAATAAACAAGAAGAGACAAGAAATCCCCACAATTTTGTTGATTGAGCACTTCAGGACAATTTCTTGATATATAAGTTAGGCTTATATATCAGGACACTTTGCGCTCTCCCCGGCCCCCGTAAAAACCTTAGATCCCACACTAACCGGCACAGAAAACCTGCTGCATTCATTGAACACAGCACTTGTTTTTGGTACGAACTGTGGCACACTGTGCACAGGGCTCAGAAATCATTATTGCTGCTCTGCATTGTAAAATATACTTCAGAAATGGAGGTGATGGGCGAGAATTTTTTGTCATGAGCGTCATAAGCACAACAGAACAAGTTGGTAGCTTTCAGGTCTAGGCCAGTAGGGATAGGCTGAAGGGGACACAATTAGGCAATTCATTCAACAATAAATCTAACTCAACACGTGTCTTCCAGGGTCCGCCTAGGCACAGGTGTAAAATCAAACAAAAATGAAGGCGTGCTGGCTACAGAGATTCATCCTACGCCTCTTGGGTTCCTAGGCCTTCACCATTACCTAGGGCTATTGCCAGGTTCCTCAAGTACACTGTGAAAGTGTTATGGAGCTCTTAGCCAGTGGCAAAGGGAAACTCAGTACCCTCGATGGGAAGCCTGGTATGCTAATGGAAGGAGTGCTGTGTGCGGAGCGGAGCGTCTTACACTGCCTTGCACCATCCTTCTGGTCCTCAGCTACAAGAGTAGTCAAGTCCCAAGTGAGGTCCTGGTGAACCCTGCCTCCAGTGTGACAGATGGCACACTGTATCATCATGTCACTTTTCTGAGAAGGTAAAGTATTTTTTACCAACTTTATGTGACAGTGTGGTGACCACATTTTATCATTATGATGTTCTAAACTGTTTTCTTCCCAGATGACTAAGAAGTTAATAAGAAATGATGCCTGGTTAAAAAAAAATTGTAAGACTGGGGATATAGCTCAGTGGTGCAGTGCCTGCCTGGCAAGTTTTGAGGTCCTGAGTTCAATTCTCAGTACCTGCCCCCAAAATTGTTGTGCTCCTAGGTGTAGTGGCCCAGGTCTCTAAACCCAGCACTCAGGAGGCTGAGGCAGGAGGACTGCAGGGAGTTAAAGACCAGTTGGGTTCCATAATGAATTCAAGGCCAGCCTGGATGACATAGCAAGACCCTGTCTCAAAAATGCAGAAATGCATGCCTGTAATCCCAGCACTTGGGAGGCTGAGGCAGGAGGATGGTTGCGAGTTCAAGACAAGTCTGGGCTACAAAGTGAGTGCAAGGCCAGCCTGAACTGTATAGTGAGACCCTGCCTCAAAAAGACAAAAAATAAAACAAAACAAAACACCAGAAAAAGACAACAAAAAAACCCTATATTTTTTAGATACCTAAGGAAATTCAAACTAAGAATAGGTATTGAGAATTATTCTTACATTTGTTAAATGAGATAATTGTATAGAGATTATCATTTGTAAAAAAGAGTGCTTATCTGTTAGAGATGTGTATTAATGCATTTACAGTTGAAATTAGGTAATACTGTATCTGGAATTTACCTTAAAATACTCTAATTCCAAGGTGAAAGGTGGGGGGGG
>NW_004955405.1:31810657-31822829 GCF_000276665.1 Chinchilla lanigera | reverse complement strand
CTCCTGCCTCAGCCTCCCGAGTGCTGGGATTATAGGCATGTGTGACCACGCCCTGCCCTCCTATATATCATTTTAAAGTTCATAATAAATGTCTTTTAAAAATCATATGCCAGGTTTTCTTACATTCTGGTTTAAAATGTTAAAAAAAAATTTTATAGAAGAAAAATAAATTGAGAAAATCCTATTTATTTTAATCTGGGAAAAAGATTAATTTGGTAGATTTTAAAACACTCAAGTCTTACAAAGTTCCATACAATGTCAGCAGTACTTTTCATATCTACTGACAGGAAATATGGCACCAAGCCAATGTTAGTAAAGTAACATCTTCACATGAATTCGTGAGTTAGCGATACAGGCACAGACCAGTGCCACACGTACACGTGACACTCTGTGTCATAGAAACCACCCTCACCGTGTGGAGCACGCACAGCCACCCCCAGACAGCGACCCCGCGCCTTTCAGCACCCCGCCCAGGACAATAAATGTCAAAAGCAGCCTCTGGCAACATCATTTCCAGTTACTGGGCTTAGTGGAGGTATAATAAATATCTCATGACTTGTGAACTTTAATAATTTATATCTTCCTCCCATAAACTGAGGTAAAATTTATAGAGTAAGAAGTTCTCAAACTGAGTCTGCTGGTGCATGCCTGTAATCTCAGTACTGGGGAGACTGAAGTAGGAAGATCACAAGTTCCAGGCCAGCCTGAACAACATAGCCAGATCCTATCTCAAAAAAGAAACAAACAAACAAACCCCCAAACAACAACAACAAAAATCCGAAACCAACAAAACACCCACTCAAGAAAAATAAAGAAATTTTCAATTATATAATTTTTTGGGGGAAGGAAGAGCCATGTTTTTATTTATTTATTTTTTAATTTTTATTTTTTTGGTTTTTTTCCAGTACTGGGAATCAAACTCATGACCTTGCGCTTGCCAGGCAGGCGCTGTGCTGCTGAGCTAAATCCCCAGCCCCTGAACCATGTTTTTAAAACACCATTAAATAAGGAAATTCACCACCGCCTGCCACCACAGTAACAAAACAGAGAAAAACCCATCACACTTCCACAAACACACGATCTATGGCTGTCAGAGTGGATCTCTGCCACCCACCCTACCAGACCCCCGACAGTGTCTGGAGACAGCTTTCACCTTGAAGGCAGGCGTGCAGCTGGGTGGCTATGGAACCTCCCAGCAGAGGTGGCGGCACTGGTCCACACCCTCACTGCCTGGAAGGAAGCCCAAGGAGATCGGGCTGCTGAGGGGGCTGCTGAGTGCCAGTGGGTAAGTCTGTGAGAGAGAGCACATGGAACCACAACCTGAAAAGCCACAGAAATTACCCAGCTCAGGAGCTGTTTTCATTATTTACTTTTTATTTGGGGACAATAATGGATTCAAAAAACCAAAAAAAAAAAAAAAAAAATGGAAAGTCTGTTATTTTTCCATAATTTGCAACTCAAAAACTCAACAAACTTTCTAAAAGTAAAGTGAGCTACTTTCAGAAAACTACACCAGAACTGGTATGTGGTAGTACACACCTGTAATCCCAGCAACTAGGGAGGCTGAGGCAGGAGGATCTCAAGTTTGAGCCCACCCAGGCTACTTAAAAAAACCTGTCTCAAAATAAAAATAAAAAGGGCTAGGGGTATAGCCCAGTGAAAAGGCCTGGATTCAATTCCCAATATCACAAAACAAAACAAGTAACACCAGACAGGCTGGGGATGTATCTCAGCAGGAAAGTGCTTGCCTAGCATGTAGAGGTCCTGGAGTTTTATCTCTCACACTGCCAAAAAGGAAAAAAAAAAAAAAAAAAAAAAAGTACCAGAGTTCATGCACTGACGTTTTAATTGGCTAACAACACTAAGCCAAATGCAGCATTTGGTTGTATTTCAATAATTTATGATAATCAATATGAGCTCGTACGTAGGCTCAGAAAGGTTATTAGAGTATTAAAACATGAGGAAAAAAACTTTTGGTGTAACTTCATGTTCACTTTAGTAAAAACGTAAATTTTAAAATCTGTAAGAATTCGAGCTGAGCTACGCTACTAAGAGATTATTTCTACAGGAACTTCATATTTACTTAACTGAGCTCCAGTTTTCTAGTAACAGTTTTCCTTATTAAAATATTTTTGGCCCAGGGATATAGCTTAGTGGCACGGTGCTTGTCGGGCAAGTGTGAGGTTCTGAGTTCGATTCCCAGTACCAAAAAAAAATTTTTGCTTGGGTTATTAACATAAGAAAAGAAACATATATCTGCATTACTGGGCCACAGATACTAAGGAAGTCAGGTATCTAAATAAACTAGTTTCTTCCATAAACGGGTCCTTACTGACCAAGTTTGTGTTTCCCTGTTCCTATAGACACACTTTTAGTGGTAATACAGTCAGCCTTCTGTATCCTGTTTTGTTTTTTGAAACAAGGTCTCACTATGTAGCTTACGCTGGCCTTGAACTTGTGGAGATCTTCTTGCCCCAGCATCCTGAAAGCCCTCTGTATGTACGGGTTTCACATCTGTGGATTGAACCAACCATGCGTAAAGCAGGTAGTGGCACATGCCTGTAATCCTATCACTTAGGAGGCTAAGGCAGGATCACTGCCCTGAGTCTGAGGCTAACCTGGGCTACATTGTGAGTTCAAGGCCATCCTGCACTACAGAGCCAGACCCTGTCTCAAAAACAAGCAAAGCAAAACAAAATCAACCAACCATGGATAGAAAATATTAAAAAAAAAAAAAACCTGCATCTGTACTTAACATGTACAGACATCTTCTGGCTATCATTGCCCAAACAATGACTTGATTCACACACCACAACAGCATACCAGGTGTTATACATAATGCAGAGCTGAACATACACAGGAAGAAGTGTGCAGGTTCCATGCAACATGTCCCGCAAGGGACTAGGGCAGCTATGGAGTTCAGTGTCCGGGAGGAGCAGGGCAGTTAGCCCAGAACCAGTCCCTGTCGAGCACTTCTGTCCTGCTGAAAACCAGCCAGCAGCTCTATCTTGCAGCTAAGATAACAGTTACTGTGCTGCAGTGCTTCTCTCTGTTTTTGTTCTCTGTACTTCCTGTGTCCTGGTCTGAACCCTCCCAGCTCCCAGTACACTAATCCTGATGCCCTTGGACCCTCTCCTTCCCTTCCCAGGAGAGCTGACCTCAAAGTCACAGTCCCTCTTGTAGAAGCAAGTACAGTACTGCAACTGGCCACTTCTGCCCTGGTTCTTCACAAACTGTCGCTGGGACTTGCAGGGACTGGTGGCTGAGTGCTGACTGCATCCAGTGGACAAAGGACTAGGAGAGGGCAACTGTTGTTCATTCAATGACCACTTAGCACCTACTATATTTCAGATATTTGTTGAGCTCCTACTAGGTGTCAGACACTACAGTGACTTACAGTAATTTTCTGCCTTTAACTTCTCTCGGAGGATATCCAAGAAAAAGTTTATTTTACCTATGAAAGGAAAAAAGTTCAACTGTTCTACCAACTATATATATATTTTTAAACTAGTGTGGTTGTACACACTTGTAACCCTAGCACTCTGAGGCAAGGTAGAAGGATCTCAAGTTCAAACCAAGCCTGGGCAACTTAGTAACTTAGCAAGACCTTGTCTCAAAATAAAAAATAAAAAAAGCTGATTATATGGCTTAGTGTGCAGGCCTTGGATTCAAATACAAGTACTGCAAGGGAAAAAAATTAAATACAAAAAGATACAAAATGAAAAACAGCTTTGTTTATCTAACACGTGGCTCCTAGCTTCTCTCAAAAGGTAATAAGTTCGGCAAGTTTAATCCCAGCACTCTAGGAGGCCAAGGTAGGAGAATCACAAGTTCAAGCACAGTCTGAGCAACTTAGCAAAAACTTGTCATAAATATTTTATTTTTTGAGACAGGGTCTTGCCATATAGTTCAGGCTGGTCTTGAACTCAGTATTTTTCCCAGGCTGGCCTCAAACTTTTGGCAATCCTTCTGCCTCAGCCTCCTGAATACACTAATTTTAAAAAGGGTTGGGGATATAGCTCAGTGTGGAACCTCTGGGTTCAATCTTCCCCACCGTAAAGTAACATTCTTTAGCTTGTGAATTCTTCCCCCAAAATTTAGTATTCATTTAGAATAGATGAATAGCCTTCAACCTTTTTTTTTTTTTTTTTTGGTCTTTTTTGAGACAGGGTCTCAGTATGCAGTTCAGGCTGACCTTGAACTCACTTATATGGCCCAGGCTGGCCTGGAACTCACAATGATCCTCCTACCGCAACCTCCCAAGTGCTGGGATTACAGGCATGTGCCACCATGCCTGGCTTCAGCCTTTTTTATACAAGTAGAAATATACTTTTTATCTTTCATCTGGCTTTTCATTTAATGCATCTTAGAGGTCTTCCCATATTAGGACATATATTCTACTTTATTCCAGTTTAAGGGGGCTGGGGATTTAGCTCAGCAGCACAGTGCCTGCCTGGTAAGTGCAAGGTTGTGAGTTCAATTCCTGGTACCAGGAAAAAAAGAAAAAAAGACGGGACTAGCTATTCCAGGTCAATGTCCTCATAGCACTTTAATTCTATGACTATGTTGTTGTTGGGGCTTACAAGGGAATATTTTTAATACAGGACACATAATGTATAGGATTGTTTTATAATATTCACCCCAAAAGTCAAATGCAGGAGAGTACAGGAGATCTGCCCACCTACTAGAGACACAAAGAATTTAGCTGGAGGGCCTGGATCCGATGGCAATGTCCTGCACGAGTCCAGCTGAAGACCTAGAGCCTATGGCAAGGTCTTCCATGAGTCCAACTAGAGGCCTAGAGCCCATGACAATGTCTTATGCAAGATTGCATCAAAGATCTACACTGGGAAGGCCCTAAAGCCAATGGTGGAAGTTAGAAAGTGCACACTAGTGGGATGAAAGCTCTCTGCCAGCAGGCTGAGGGATCTGTATTGGAGCTAAAGAGCCACGCTCAAAGTAAGGACCAGAGCTCCTCCAAAGTGAACCACGGTCATTTTCAGCAAACAGCAAAGGCCTGAACTCCTCCTATGATGAGAACAGCTGAGTTCATACCAGGAAAACCAGTGTGACAAGCTTCTCCAGGAGAATCAATAGCTCACCATCTTCCTGTCCACTTCTCCTTTTTATACATTACTGGCAACATTCCTCAGGTGGGCCTTCCACACCCAGAACCACGCTGACTCAGTTCACCTGGGCATTACAAACTGACCTTTAGTTAATCTACCACAGACTGTGTCATAATTTACTTATCCAGCCCCTACTATTAGCTTAACTGGACTACAGGAGGTATGTAAGAGTGGAAAATTTTAATGAATGCTTAGGTATTAAAAGGAAAGTGACTTGGTTACTGTTAAGGTAACCAAGTGTCTAAATGTCCCCCTAAAGCCTCATATCGGGTCTTTTACACCAAGTGTCTAAATGTCCCCCTCTCCCCGAGCACCGCTCCGGCTGCACCGCGCTTGCTCTGAGCTCCCAGCGCCTGCTAAGCTTGCGCTGCCACCATCTCTCTCAGCCACCACCGTGATTATCTACCGAGACCTCATCAGCCACGATGCGATGTTCTCCGACATTTACAAGATCCGGGAGATCGCCGACGGGCTGTGCCTGGAGGTGGGGGGCAAGGTGGTCAGTAGAATAGAGGGTAACATCGATGATTCACTCATTGGTGGGAACGCCTCCACTGAAGGCCCGGAGGGAGGGGGCACCGAAAGCACAGTGGTCACTGGTGTGGACACTGTTGTGAACCACCACTTGCAGGAAACCAGCTTCACAGAAGAGGCCTATAAGAAGTACATCAAAGACTACATGAAATCAGTCAAAGGCAAACTTGAACAAAGACCAGAAAGAGTAAAGCCATTTATGACAAGGGCTGCAGAACAAATCAAGCACATCCTTGCTAATTTCAAAAACTATCAGTTCTTTATTGGTGCAAACATGAATCCAGAAGGCATGGTTGCTCTCCTGGACTACCGTGAGGATGGTGTGACCCCATTTATGATTTCCTTTAAGGATGGTTTAGAAATGGAAATGGATTTAGAAATGGTTTAGAAATGTTAATGGATTTGGTGGTTACCTTGGGTCTATCACTTGTTATAACTGGCTGCTGCTTGTCATCCACACAACACCAGGATTTTAGACAAATGGAATTGATGTCATCTTAAACACGTCGTTTATTTTGACTGTATTTTATTTGGAGTGGAGGCATTGTTTTTTAGGGGAAAAACACATCATGTAGGTTGTCTAAAAATAAAGTGCATTTAAACTAAAAAAAAAAAAGCTTCATGTGGTCATAGGTGGGGCTTTCCAGAGATGGCTGGATCGAGGGTGTGTGATACTGGGACTAAGTGTGTGATGCTGGGATCAAGGGTGTGTGATTACTATATTAGTCCACTGATTGGTTTGGCCTAGTTCTGGATGTGGATAATAGGAAGGCCCACCTGCGTGTGGGTGGCACCATCCAAAAATGGGGTAGCCTGGGAGGGATAAAAGGGAGAGGCAGGCTGCTGCTGCTTCCTTGCTATGTTGCCGACTTCCTGCCTTTCTGCCTTCTGCTGTCTGCCTGCCTGTTTCTCCTCTGTGATGCCTGTCTGCCGGGTCACCCAGCCTTGGAGCCAGCCAACTATGAACTGAAACCTCTACAAACTGTGAGCCAAAATAAACCTTTCCTCCCCTAACTTTGGGCGTTGGATATTTTGTCTCAGCAATGAGAAAAGTAACGAAGACAGTTACGGATTGAAAGTAGTTGGCAACAGGGGCCAGGATGACTCTTAATGTTTCTGGTTTCAACAATTAGGTGGTGCACTTAATGAAATATAAAACGGGCAAAGCAGCACGTCTGAGGAGGGGAACACAATCAGAAGCCCTGTGAGCCGGTCAAATGTGAATGACTTAACTCCGCTATCTGGTGTTCAGAGGGCCTGCTGAATGTACAGATTCAAGTTTTCAGCATATGAATATGGAGGGAAACCCATATGGTAAACAGGGATAGGCACATAGCGAGCGTGTAAGATCAACTAGAGATAAGAGAAAACAAAAAGACTTCACGGGATCACAATGTTAGAAAACAGAGCCAAAGTTGGGAATAGTAACAGTCACACCAAAAACAGCTAACCTTTGTTGAGTTGCTTGTCTGCTGGACAGTGAATTAAGCCTGCAGCATAATACTTCATTTACTTCTAAAAGCAACCTTCTAAAGAGGTGTTCTTATAGCCCACTTTCCAGCTAAGTGAACTGAGTCATTGGGAGGCTGCAACTTGTTCACACCCCACAACTGCACAGCAACCCAGCTGGTCTGATTCCAAAGCCCACACTCTGAACCACAATATAAAGCTGTCTCTGAGGAAGACTTGCAACAACTGACCAATTTTGTTCTCTTGACTTGGTCATATATATCATGTTACGTTCTGTAAGATCCAACATGTTGATTCCTACAAAGTAGTGTTTTTGTTTTTGTTTTTGTTTTTTCCAGTACCAGGTATCGAACTCATGACCTTGTGCTTGCCAGGCAGGCGCTGTGCTGCTGAGCTAAATCCCCAGCCCCCCTACAAAGCAGTTTTGAATTAACTCATATTTTTGTCTCTCTTCAAGATGTCTGCATGTCACATTGTTCCCTTTTACTGGTGGCTTTAAGGTTCACAAAACCTATAGCCTCTTGAATCTAGGAAGATAAACACAGTTCTTGGCCTTTTTATTTTATTTTGCTTTGTTCATGAATATGTTTTGGAGAGGGGCAACTCTTCTAAGACCACACAAAATTAGTGATTGTGGTTTACAGGAGCTTCTGCTTACTCATTCTCTGTATGTATTGGCCTACAGTTAACATAAACTAGTAAATGGGAGTTAATTCAGGCAGAAACTAGAAAGAAACTTTCAGGTATAAATCCAATGAAGAATAACAACCAAAAGACAGTAGATTACCAATTAGAAACTGTCGCCAAGGGAAATACAGCCATAGAGGCACTGGTATGAAGATTGTGCAAAGGACAGTAAAAAAACAGTGTACAGGTTCTACATATGCAGATCTGAGTAACCATGAATCAAAGGTATTTGAAAAGAAAAAAAACAAAAACCAACTGACCACGAGCAGACCATTTCACTTGTCCTTATTCCCTAAACAACATGGTATAGCAACCATTCACATTCTGTCTTGTGAGTGACACCGAGAAGCTGGGAAGCATATGGGAGGAGCGCTGGGTTCCACGTAAATACCAGGCTGTTCCTGAAGCTATCTCCTGCACACACTGAAAGCCACAAGTATTCATTCAGGGCTGTCATTTCCCAAGCTATGATGGCCACAAGTAGTCAGTGTCTAGAAATGGCCCTGGGCCTTCTCTGACCATCCATGCTGCAGGTTACAGCAAGTTTTAGCTCACGTGTAGCTGAGATAGGAGGACAATTGGTGCAGGTTATCTTCTGTGTGGTTGATTTCATCCCTACTCATCCTCCCCTAAACACCTATGTGAAACAGTTATTGAGTACCAGCTGTGCCAGGCACTAAGCTAAGTATTTTTACACACTAGTCTCACCTGTGGAATAATAACTTTATGATTGACAGCTCCTTTTAGATAGAGAAAATGAAGGTGCTGAGAAGTCAAGTAACTTGCCCAAGGTCACAAGGACAGTAAAGGACAGAACAAAAGTATGCCAGTACACATATAAGAATAGCAAATATACAATCATTAATGAATCTCATTTGTGTTTTTTGGGAAACCACACACACACACACACACACACACACACACACGCACACACACACACAAAGCCAGGTGAGATGGTATGTGCTTATAAGTCTCAGCACTAGGGAGGATCCAGAAGGATCTCTTGAGTCCAGAAGTTTGAAGCCAGCCTAGGCAATACAGCAGAACTCCATCTCAAAAAAATAGATGAACAAAAATTGTAAAACCCTACAAATCAAATTATACAATATAATTTGTGTGTCCCACATGGATATACACATACACAGCATATGAAGAGACACCCTGAAAATGAGTGGGAAGAAAATACATCAAAGTGACCAAAGTGGTTACTCCTGGAGAGAAAAGAACTCAGGGAAGAAAGGGCACAAAACCAGGGGTGGTGGAGCATACCTGTAATCCCAGCATTTGGGAGGCTCAGGCAGGAGGATTGCCACAAGTGTGAGACCAGCCTGGGTTACCTAGTGAGTTTAAGGCCAGCTTGAACTACCTTGTGAGACAGACAGACAGACAGACACACACACACACACACACACACACACACACACAGAGGATGAAAGGGACACCTAATGCATTCCCTGTATGATTTGAACTTTTTACAGTAAGAACATATTAATGTATGATTTGTGTGGAAAAGGTACCCAGCGTAAGGCCTGCTTAAAAAGAATGTACAAATTGTTAGTTTAGCCAATGAATAGACAAGCCATGTTCTGCTTTCCATATCAAAACAATGGATCTACCTCAGTTATTACAAATTTATTTATTGAAAGTGCCAGTGTACATCAAAACCACACTGTTAGGCCTGGCAAAATGCTAACTTCTGTCAGATGTGACCTGGACTCTGCAGTCTACATTCAACACACAGGCAACAGGAAGACAGCGCACTAATGCCTACAAGGCAAGGGGAGATGCAGAGCCCAGCACCGAAGTCTGACTGCAGACTCCGCCCCACTCAGTGCCCCTCCCAGCTCAAGGGCCAGGAGCTCTGACTAGGACCCCAAGTTACAGAACTCACCAAGTTACTACAGGGAACTTCTCTTTAAAAACGTGTATCAAGAATATGGAGAAATGTATATGGTGCAATATACACTGCGTATTTTTACAAGTTTCTACCATGCCCATGGAATCTCTAAAAGATCTTGGATTCAAAATAAAACCTCAAGGAAAAGACTTGTGTAATTAAAGAGGTCTGATGGGAGAATATTTGCCCAGAAATCATTATATATTAGTTATTTTAAAACATTTAAGAAATCTTTTATCTTTGAATAGGTTAAAACCATAGGTGTAAATGTGATTCTTATATATGCAAAATGGAAAATACCATGGAAACAGGTAAACTCTTGTTACTTACTAAGAGTTCCTTATTTCTACCCAATCTAGCTTCACAATACTAAAACACAATGATGAAGACTGTAATTAGCAAATTACACGAAGCAGAGATGTTCTCAATTTATAATGAAGAAGGTATTTACTATTAATTATACTGCCAATATACTGAATTTCTTCAGAAATCAGTATGGATTCACTTTTCTTTAGTTAGGTTCATCATGAGAAAGCATAATTTGAAATTAGCTATTTACTGCCTTTACCTCCCTTAAACTTTGGATCATATCACAGGACAGTAACTTATACAATTAAAGACATTATAATACGAGAGAAAGTAATTTTTGAAGTTTACACATTTCAGCATAACTTCTAAATGCCAAAAGCCCCCAATGCCAGCATTCATTGTTGCTCAACACCAGCAAAGCAAAATCTCATCATGGAACTCGAAAGCATTAATTGGTGCCGTTAAAGTACTCACAGAGAGCATGATTCTAACTTCTCTGGTTTCCCAGGTGAAAGAGTCACTGCCTGCTGCCCACACTCTCTTCCTGATCCACACACTTCTTTCTTCCTATGAGGATTCCCACTTGTTTCTCCAGAACCACAGGGCAAAATGGCCACTGAACTGAGGGCGGGCCTCTGCCATTACTAAGCATTTTCCTAGCAGAAGCAGCTCTTTGAAAAAAAAAAAAAAATCCCTCAACATTATTTCTTCAATGCTACTATTACTCAGCAACTGCAAAAGGAGGCTCATAGGGAGAGTGAGATTTTAAAAATGCTTTGAAAGGATGTCAGTTAATATTAATGTTTATCTAAAAGTTTCCCTACTAAACTAGTAGAGTAGGTACAGCGTATGTTCAGAAATTTTTCTGGTTGTCTTACCCAATTCATTTTATCTGAGTGCTATAAATGGTAAAGGCTAGGGTCTTTTTCTACAACTGTACATATGTGTTTAAGTACAATGTGACTGACACCAAAAGCAAAATAAAAATAAAATGTCCTCAACAAAAGAAAGAGATGTAAAAGGAAATTGATCTGGGCGGCCTAGAAACTCAACCAGAACGAAAGAGAAGCAAAGAACCATCTTTAAGAAGAAAGCAGAGAGCAAGGGTGGACGGAGCTCTCCCTGGTTCTGATGTTGCAAACCCTGAAAACCAAAACAGCAGATATGGAGCTTGTGGTTCTGGGAGGAGATACAAGACAGGACTTGTGATGGCTTCAAAACAAGGACAGGGTAAGATGTGTATATTGAAGCAGAAAGCCCATTTTCAAAAAGGTCTTAAAGAGATAGCAAACTAAATGTGGATTAATCAGCAAAATTTACATCATAAAATAGATAAAATGGTTATAATCTGTTTGCTACATAAATTACAATGCAGATTTGAAAATAAAGAACATCCTTAAATATATTATTTCAAATAAAGACTAGTGGACGTTTTGATTTGTTGGTCTGCTGTGGGAAGATCAGGAAGTCTCAGTGGGTCCACAAGCAATAGAACAATCCAGAGGCAATGACATTTGCACCCCACCTCCAACAGGTGCCTGGGGAGCAAGCACACGGAGCTCTGGCCCTTTTCTGCAGCTAGGAAGTTGGGGAACATCTGGGACAGAACCAGGGAAAACGAAAATTGAGTCAGGGTTTCCAACCTAAAAATAGATTGGAAATGAGTAGATTGGCTTCCCCTATTTCCTAATTAATGGAAGAGTCTAAAGGCCTACTCTCATTTACTAACCCACCAGACAGTTTCAGACCCCTGAGAAAAGATGCAAGAACAATTTCACACTAAAGGATGATCTTGTTACAATTGGGAAACAAGCTAGAGAGAAATTAAGTGATTCACTCAGACTCATTACTGATTAATGTAATCACTCTTAACTCACAGACTAGTTTGCCTTCTCTAATGCATTTTAGAACTAGAAATTTTTAATATAATTGCATAAAGTACCCAGGTGACCCTAAGAAATAATGAACGCACTATGTGTATCACCACTTGAGGCAAAGACACTTGCTTTTTTTTTTTTTTTGGTCCTTTTGAGACAGGTTCTTGCTGTGTAGTTCAGGCTGGCCTTGAGCTCACTTTGTAGCCCAGGATGGTCTTGAACTCTCAACCATCCTCTTGCCTCAGCCTCCCAAGTGCTGGGATGATACG
>NW_004955405.1:31801566-31810307 GCF_000276665.1 Chinchilla lanigera | reverse complement strand
TGCGAAGGCCTTAGGTTCAATGATAGTTCCAGGGAAGAAAAGAAAAAAGAAAAGAAAACATTAAAACAAGAGACCTATTTACTACTCTTCTCAAATGTTTAAGATTTTATTTTAGACAAGGTTTTGCTTCATGACCCAGGCTGGCCTTGACTTTGTGGCCAGTCTCCAGCCTCAGCGTCTCGACTGCTGCTGGGATTACAGGTGTGCATCATGCCTGGCTTGGAACTAGACTATTTTAAATAATACAATTTTAGAGCTTCATGTTGTACGAACTAAAACTGAAGATGTGTGTTTTAAGGAGAAATAAGATGTATAATATCTTGTTTTATATATATGTATCCCAGATAGTAAGCTCCATCATCAAAGGAGCAAATACTATCCATGTGTACATTTACAGGCAAAGACAATTTCCTTCCATTAGTCAAATCAATAATGCAAGGAGGAAAGAATCTACCAACACCACTTAGGAAAAAGCCTTAGTATTCTTTAGAGATATATAAATAACTGAAAAGACAAAGAAAAAAGAATCATGAGAGGGATTTTTTGTTTTGTTTTGTTGAGACGGGGTCTCGCTATATAGTCCAGCCTGACCTCAAACTCAGTGATCCTCCTGTCTCAGCCTCTCAAGTGATGGGATTGCAGGTATGTACCACCACACTTGGCAAGAGAGGGATTTTTTTAAATACAGGCTTTATCATTTCCTTTCATTTAATTGATTTTATGCTTTTGGCAAAAAAAAAAAAAAGCACCAAAACTGAACATACAACCAACAAAAGTTTAATTAAATTTAACAACTTAAGACAACCATGAGGGCTGTAGGAGGGAAAGACATCATCACAAAAGGGGCAAAAAATATGTTTTTCAGTCAGGAACAAAGAAAAAGAGGCAGAAAGAATCCAAATCCCCGCCAAAAGTCTTTGCCAGCAAAGAGTTCAATTGCAGAGAATACCAAGGACCGAGATTTGAAGAAAGCATAAAAGGCTCCAAGAACAGCACTGTCTCTGTGAGAAAGACATGTTTTAGATGGACAACAAATAATGCAAAGTGGCAGAAAAACAGGTCCTTCAGATAAAAAAATGTCTTATTTCCAGGAACTTTCTCCTATGGGAGTAGAAGTGTTTAAGAGAGAACGAATGCCTTCAAGGTCCTACAGTTTGTAATGAAAAGAATCTGAGAGTAACATCAGAACTTTATGTTTCTGCCGGGTGCGGTGGTGTACGCCTGTAATCCCAGCACAAGGAAGGCTGAGGCAGGGGGATTGTTGCAAGTTTGAGACCAGCCTGGGCTACAAAGTGAGCTCAAGGCCAGCCTGAACTGCATAGTGAGACCCTGTCTCAAACAGACAAAAAAAAAAAATTATGTTTCTGAGGTGATCAGATAATTCTAACTTTCCAAACATCTTAATTAGTGATTACCATAACAATAAAACAATAATCTTGCTATTTTGTATTGATTTTGCCTAATAGTCATGTTAGACATGGTAACTGCCCATCATTTTCTAAACCTCTGTTGCTCTTCAGCCAGAGATAGAAGCAAGACTGACGGTCTTAGTTTGGCGTGATGGCACACGCCTGTAACCCCAACACTCAGGAAGCACAGGTAGGAGAATTGTGAGTTTGATGTCAGCCCGGCCTATCTAACAAGACTCTGTCTCAAACAAATGATCTTAAGAGAAGGTGGAATCGCACTCTAATATAATGGAATTAAGCTTGAAGGTACACAAGTAGCTCAGCCCTGATGATGCAGGTGGTCAGATCCTAGGGCAAGCGCTGGAAACTGGGCCTGGGAATCTCTCTCTTCTTCCTCTTTTATTTAGTTCCTTTCCTACACCATCTTTTAGTACACACCTGCTTCTCTCAGACTAGGAAGATCAACCCTGACCCCTGGATCTAGAAACACAAATGAACACAAATATAAGAAAAGATGGTAAATTTTACTAGTAATCCAAGAAATGGAAATTAGCACAAGACACCTCAAGAATTTTTGAAGAAGGGATGCTGTTGGAATACTATCCAAAATTTTGTTCGATTTAAAAATTTTTAAACCAGGTGTGGTGGTGCACCCTTTGGTCCCAGCACCCTCGGAGGCTAAGGCAGGGTTGCATATTCGAGCCTGTCCTGGCAACTTGGCAAGATCCTGTCTCCAAAAAAAGGGGGGTTGGGGTTGTAGCTCAGTGAGTAAGGCCCTGGGTTCAATACCTAGTATTTTAAAAAAGTTAATTTTAATGTGGTTCTTGACTCTCTGGGTGAGTGCCAAGGCATAAATGAGTCTGACTTCTGACTCTGAAAAATAATTAAAATAACATCATTACACCAAATATGTCAAAAATACTGTAGATTTCCTCAGGGGAGGAGCAGTCAGGCTTTATGACAGCTCTGGGAAGCTGGCTTATTCAGCCTCCATACCATCTTCCTTCCAGTCACCCTCTGCTACTGCAGAGGCAGGTAAGCTAGATTTGACATTTCCCAAGTTCTCTGTCTCTCTCCTTTGTTTCACTGGTTGTAGGGAGTGAACCCAGGACCTTGTGCATGCTAGGCAACAACTCTACTGAACTATATTCCTAGTCTTCTTAAAATTCTATTTTGACACAGGTCATACTAAGTTGCCCAAGATGGTTTTGAACTTGCTATCCTCTTGCCTCAGCTTCCCAAGTAGCTGGGATTACAGGTGTGTGTCATCGTGCCTAGCTTCCTAAATTGTCTTGCACCTAGTGTTCTAGATATGAATTAAGATTCCTCCACTTAGGTGGACCTGTGGAGGTTTAGGATGTGGAAGAGCAACTCGGTCCTCTTCCTGCTCCTTTGGCTGCTTTCTTCTTCATAACCATATGTGTTCTTGGCTTTAAGAATTACAACCACCTTGATAGAACTCGATCCTTGCCTTTCAACAGTAACTACTACTTCCCTGTATTAAATCTCTTTCTGCTTACAGGAGTTAGACAAGTCTCTGTTTTCTGCACTACAGTGTACTGCTGATATAGCTATATAGATATCGATATAAATGTAGATATAGATCCAGACATATAGATATAGTTATATAGATATAGTATCTAGAAATAGGGCTGATTTCACCAAACTCGAAATACATGGCATTAGCTGAGTAGTCAAGCAGTATTTGGAAAAGAAACGTGCCCAACAAGCCTTCAGGTCTGAAGAGTTTGATGAAAATGACCAATTAGAAAACTGTACGCAGCACTGAAGTAACCAACAGGGGATATAAAGCACCCCTAGAGTAGCCACACAGGGAGTTGCTGTGGGAGGGAAGCAGAGGGGAAACTTAGATCTCTCTGGGGTGCTCTCTCCCCTCAGACTGAGCCTTCCCACAGGCTAATAGCTACGGAAACCAAAGGAACCCAAAGGGCAAAGTGATATAGGCAATGGCATCTGTACTAGCCAGGAGGAATCACACATCTCACCAACAGTAATTGTCAACTTTTTACTCCTACACGTGGGTGTTAAAGGAGCAATGGGGTACAATTTGGTGGGGTTTTGTTGTTGTTGTTGTTTCTTCTTCTCTTTAGCTCACTGTGTAGCTCAGGCTGGCCTCAAACTTGAGGTGATCCTCCTGTCTCAGCCTCCTGAACACTGAGATCATAGGTGTGTGCCACCACCCCCAGCTAAAGGAGCAATGGATTAAGGAAGAAACCAAAATGAAACCTATAAAACCATGAGACAGGGGCCAGGGATATAGCTCAGTGGCACAAGCATCTGCCTGGCAAGTACAAGGTCCTGAGTTTGATTCCTGCTACAAAAAAACCTCCAAAAACAAAAAAACCCGATGGGACAAAACTCATGTGTTGCAGTCAAAAACGTACTCAGGAAAATTTATAACCTTATACATTATTTTCAGTATTTAAGTGAAGGTAAAGAAAAAAACCAGTCAAGCACAAAGAAGAAATAAAATAAATAAAAGCAGAAATTTTAAAAAACTAAAAGCAAAAAAGAAACACACTTAAGCTGGTCAAACAAAACTAGTAACTAGTTCTTTGAATGTCTATCTTGCGAGTTAAAACTCTTACAAATCTATGCAAGACAAACAGAAGGGATGAAAAAACAAGATTTCATTACGGCTATAAATAAGAATAAAACTTAAGAAATTACTAAAAAGCTGGGCACTGTGCAGCATGCCTATAATCCTAGTACTCAGAAGGCTGAGACAGGAGGATCACAAGTTCCAGTCCTACCTGGTCAATTTAGACAGGCTCTGTCTCAGAAGAGGAGCTGGGGATATAGTGCACTATGAAAGTCTTGGGTTTAATCTCTAGTACCACACAAACAAACAAACATATTAACAACACATTACACCAATAACTTTGAAAACCTATATATAGAGCAACTTGTAGGAAAAATTTAACAACAGGTAATATTTACTGAATGCTTATAACATGTCAGGTATTTATGTAAGTAATTTACTTATATTAAGTAATTTAATACAACTACTCTATGAGATAGGTATTGTTATCTCTAATACCGAGAAAACTGAAGCTTAGACTAGCAATCTGTTTAAAATCACATTCACTAAGAAATGGTTGATCTCGGATCTCAATGGATGTCCACTCCAGAGCCCATACCTTTATACTAAACTGGCTTTCAGCATAAGAAAGTTATCAAAATAGAAAATGGCAACTGAGCAATAACCATAAAAGGAACAGATAGACAACATCCATTCCCCAAGGCCTAGATCTTTTTAAGGGTTAACTTAGCAATAGCCTCACAAAAGAGATCACTAAAAAAAAGAGAGAGAGAGACAGAGATCACTCTGTGAAATCAGTTATAGACTTTGGAAGGAGATGAGAAGCTGTCTCACTCACTCAGAAGGCAAGCAATGGTGGGAAGGGGCTGTAGTGCAGTGGCAACACAGCTGCTTCACATGTACAAGACCCTGGGTTCAATCTACAGTGTGCACATGCATGCACCCACATACAATGAGGGCAAGCAATAAATATTTCACAGATCAGAAGATTTGATACCGTAAGATGTCAAAACTAATCTATAGATTTTGCTGGATCATGGGGAAGATACACTTATCAGTGGATTGATGAGTGGATAGCCAAATGTGCTCTTAGGAGGTGGTCTAGTAGATGAGGTAGGTTACTGGGGGCATGGCCTGGAAGGGTGCATCTCCCCCGCCATACTATGCTAAAATAAAAATGCTCAGATAACAATATGGATGAATTTCATACATAAATCCAGAGAGAGATAGGGAAAAAAAGCCAGGCACAAAAGAACATAAATGGAGCCAGGTGTAATTCTGCACACCTGTAACCCCTGCATTTGGGACACTGAGAAGGATCGCTGTGAGTTCAAGGCCAGCCTGGGCTACAAGGTGAATTCAAAGCCAGCTTGAATTGCATAGCTAGATCCTGTCTCAAAACAAACAAACAAACAAAAAACATAAATAGAATTGCACAGTGTGTAAGCAATACAAATAGATAAAACTATCTAGGTTAGTAAACAGTGGTCATCTTTGGGATGAGATGGAACAAGTGAAAAACAGCAGGAGGGAGCCTGTGGTTGTGCCATGATTTTCTGTTTGTTGATCTGAAGCTTAGACTAACAATCTGTTTAAAATCACAGTCACTAAGAAATGGTTGATCTAGGATCTATCTCATTGGATGGCTACACTGGTGTGTTCAACATGTGAACACCCACCACTGTGCATGCTTATGATCTGTGCACACTCCTTATGAAGATGATGCTGCAAAAACATTTAACATGTATGACAGAGTAAATAAACAGCAAAGTGGAAAAATTTTTCTACAGGTATGACAAACAGTTCTTCATATATGAAGAACTCATGTAAATCAGTGATTAAGAAGGTAGGCTGGCTGGGAGTATGGCTCAGAGGTACAGCATATGCTTAGCATGTGTCAGACCCTGGATTTGATCCCCAGGACCAAAAATAAAACAAAAGCTAGTATCCAATGAAAAATAGACCCCCCAAATAAAGAGAAAAGCTCAAGCAAAGAAAATAATATATAAATACACAAAATGTAAACTATAACAATGGAATTCTATTTTTGCCTATCAAGTTAGCAAAAGATTAAAGGACACTAATACAGTTGTTGATGAGCTGGGCATAGAGGCCCATGCCTGTAATCCCTGCATTCTAGGAGGCTGAGGTAGGAGGACCCCAAATTCAAGCCCAGTTTGGGCAAGTTAGCAAGAAGGCTGAGGATGTAGCTTGGTAGGGATGAGGTCAAACTCCAGTACCAAAAAAACCAAAAAACATTAATATCTCTTGTTCCTAATAAAAATGTGAATTGGTATAACCTTTCTGCATAAGTCTTCTTAAAAAGACTTATGTTGTGTGTTTTTTAAATCTAGACCTACAAGTTTATTTTTATTTATTTATGTATGTCTTTTTTTTGAGACAGGGTCTCACTGTGCAGTTCAGGCTCGCCTTGAGCTCACTTTGTAGCCCATGCTGGTCTTGAACTTGCAACAATCCTCCTGTCTCAGCCTCTTGAGTGCTGGGATTACAGGTGTGTGCCACCACACCCAGCTAGACCTACTAGTATAAAACCTAGACCTACTAGTTTCTAGAAATTATTCTGGGGAAAAATCAGAGTTCTAGTTAAAGATGAACTTTATCAGTGTTGATTACAATGGTATTTTGAGACATTCTATACATAAAATGGCTATGGTACATGTATGTAGGTGGTAGGATATTATATTCTTAATGTTTTCAAAGAATAATGAGTAAGAAACATTTAAGATATATTTAAATGAAAAATGCATAAAAAATTCTATATGGTATACGTTTTCTGTTAAAAAGTATCACACACATAAACACATTTAAAAAGACAATCTATAAGAACATACACCATATTATTAACAATGGCCATCTTTGGGTGGTGAGACAAAAGATTTTTGGTTTATTTTCCACAATAAAATGTTTTTGAGCATTTATGACCATTATATTCAGAAGAATTTTAAAATAGTATAAAAGAAATACAGCCACCCTTATTCTAGAAATCTAAGCAACCTAGATTTGTCTCCTTCGACTCCCACATTCAATCTTCCATTTCCTCAATTTTACCCTAGAAATGCCCGTCCAAGTCATTTCATCATTTCCTCTCTCACTTCCAAAATTCAGGCCCCTATCTTCTCTAGTGAATTCACATCCAGCCTCTCTTCACTATAGTAAAATGGTCACATTTTCCACTATCATATTTGCTGCCACATTGAACCACTTTACATAGAGACCAGCCACCCCTGAGGCCCTAAAAAATGCAAGCCAGGCACTTGCACACCTCCAATCCCCAGCGCTCTTTCCCTGTAATGCCTTCTTCTGTCTTTCTAATCCGATTCACAGCTCAAAATTCACCTGTGCCGCCACTGACTGGGCGTAGCTCTTGGAGGTAGGCAAGAACAGCAGCTGTTTCCAAATAATGCAGTAACAGTTTGTACCTATTTCAACATTTCACATTCCGCACCGTTAGTCCCTCGCTCTCTTGTTGTATGACCTGGGCCACTTCTTCCACGCATTCATTTTTTAAACCAATTTTCTCAAACCCTAGTTGGATGCAGGAAAGTAACGCATACATATGCAACCCGTACCTACAGGGCTTTGAGATTTGACCTGTGTCTGATCGAAAAATGGCATCAAAAACACTCGCTGGATTTTTTTTCATTCAAGATGGCAGAGTACGCCTTAAAATAGTGCCACACAAAAGCACTCACATCCAGAGCCTCGATTCAGGAGAACTGGCTACACCTAGCGCAACAGCGAAGGACAAAAGAATAGGAACCTCGCTGCTGAGCTGCCCTGGCGCTCACCGCCCACCGCAGGTCCCACGCCCAGAGTCTTGACGCGGTGCCAGGGCACCGGCACCTGCTGCCCGCGTCCCGGGGGCCACGCCCGGACCGCACCGGGTGACCCGCAGCGCTCCCGGATCTGACCCCCAAAAGATCGCGGAGGGAAAGGGGAGGTGAAGTTGTCTCGGGGCGCCCGGCAGGCAGTTCGGCCCCGCCCCAGCCAGGCGGGCGGCTCCCCGCGGCGCCTCCAACCCGGGCGGGAACAGACAGCGCTCCCGCCCAACCACCGGGCAGCCGGGCCGCGGCCGGGACTCTGGGCGGGCCCGAGGCACAGGCCGGCCGCCGCCTGGGCGCTCGGGCTCCACCTGTCAGGCCGCGGCCGCAGCTAGGCCCCGAAACCGCGGGTGTCGGTGGCTCCGACCCGCAGGAGCGCGTCAGCCCATTCCTCCTTCGGGGCTCGCCTGGCCTCCTCGCTTTCCTTGTGGCCCTTCTCAAACAAAGGCAATCCACGCCCACCGCCATTTTCCCCTTACCTCAAAAACCACCTCTTCGTCAAACTCCGGTGTCATCCTTCTCCGCCATGCCACCCACCTCAGCACGATGGGAAATGAAGGCTGCAGAACAGGCGGCACCCAGGCTTCTGCCCCTGCCAGTCCCGCGGAGCCTGACAACTACAGTTCCCGGTATGCTTCGCGGCTCACGCCTCCTTTCCCGGCCGTCTTATTGGAGTAGAGGATGGGCGTGTAGGCGGGAGGGAGGCGGGACTAAGAAGACGTTCCAGCTTTCCCATTGGAGAAGGCTGTGCTTTTGTCTGCCTTTTACGGCGGCGGCTCGCAGGGGGCGTGCGGAGCGCGGATTTTTGTGGAACTCCTGAGGGGCGCGCGCCGGCGGAGTCGCGGTGAGCGCTGCTCGGGCGCGCGCTTGGTTCTCGGCTCCGAGCGCGGTGGGGCGGTGCTCGTGCTCGCGCGCCGGAGGCTCGGG
>NW_004955405.1:31773024-31800340 GCF_000276665.1 Chinchilla lanigera | reverse complement strand
TGGACCAGAGATACAGCTCAGTGGCACAGCATTATCAAGGCCAGCCTGAGCTGCATATCGAGACCCTGTCTCAAAAAAAAAAAAAAAAAAAAAAAAAAAAAAGGACTAACCAGGCAAGAAGTTTGCCAGTACCAGTGAGGAAACAAGAAGTGAAATATTTATGTAGCTATGGATCTTTTCATTTTGATGTTTTGTATGTGTACCTGAGGTACATCATGCGGTAGGGTAGTTGTCTTATTTATAAACTATCCTATAATAAAGGAAGACCTTCCACTTACATAATGAATTATTTTCATGCTAAACTTCTGTGCCTCACCTTTATTCAAGCCTTCTTAAAAAAATTACTGAACCAATATAATTAATTTAAAAATGGTTAGAAAATTTAAAATCCCTTTACCCAATTATAGTTCTTTCTGTCTTTGGAGTGTCAAATGTTTTTAAAATACTAATACCTTATACATAATCACTTTTCGATTTCAGTCCTAACAATTTATAATAAACAGGTACAGAAGCATTGACATTTGTATATGTAGACGTGATTTCTAGGGCCCACACCGGAGGTTTAAGTCTTTCATCCCAATTATCTAGGAGAATGCAAGCTACTTTTATATTTTATCAATTTTCCTGTTAAAGAAATCCACAGCCATTTTTGTGGTGTTTAAAAGAGGATGCTTCCTGGGTGGAACTGATTTAGCAGGTTTTTAGATGGCTTGCTGAGGAAGTATTAATTACTGTTTTTGCCCACCCATCTTATAAGATTTATTATAATTCTTTCTTATGTCTAAATGGTAAATATGGAAAAGAACTGAGGTTTTACTTCTACCCCATTCTTATGTATACATCCTTCTTACAAGCTAATTATGCTGCCTTATGGCATAAAGAGTCAAAGTCAAACTTTCAGGCAAATTTTCCATTTGGAGGAGGGATTGTTTTTACATCTAACCAGTGATATTTGGGACTTTTGATTCAGTCTAAGAAAATACTGTATGAGGAATGTAGAATATCTAAATTATATCTTGAACAAGAGCTTGCTTTATGTTTTTTCTGTATCTCAAAGAATGGGCTGAGAGAGAAAGAGTAGCAGAGATTTTAAAATTATTCTGAGAAGTATATGAAAAAGGAGAGATAATTATAAGTGTATATTTTGTATCTTTTTGAGCGCATAAAAGTAACTGTCTCATTAATGTCTGTCTTTTCCCTTTGGCTGGTGTAATAACCTCAAGAGTGCACATGTGTAACAGATGACAAGTATGTTTGTAATAGTGAGTAAAGTAGTGCTTTACCTTCTTACCTTATGTTTCCTCAGAGCCAAACAGCTGTGTAAATAAAAGATTTGCTGTGTTGCTCTAAAGAAGCTTTGGGCCTGACTGTTGATGCCCTAAGATCCAAAAGTGCTGGGTTTGTTTCCAAACACTGTATTTCTTTTAAGAATTTGACATTGGAGCACCCCGTAATATAATCGCTTTTTTTTTTCTAGTTGTATTTCTTCCAAAATAGAGCCATTCAAAAATAATAATGGATTTTGGCTATTACTACACCAGGATCTGCTTGAACACTTGTTCTATTAAGCATTGAGGAATTATTCAGCAATCCTATTGAAGTTGATTCTGCTAACTTCAAAGTATTACTCTGTTAAGAACGGATTTTGAGTTTTTTTTTAAATAAAGGAGAAATTTCCTGTCACTGAGATACAGTAAAGAGCATGTGTATGTGGCAGCTGATTATTCTCAGGTCCTGGTGAAGACAGACAAAGGTGTCCTGAGTCAAAATAATGTAGGGCAAAGAGCCTACAGTATGTCAGGGTTCTCGTGAAACAAATAGCTCATAATTTATAATCTCAGATTCATATGGACTTTAGAGATCTTTCAGCTGCCCCCCTCCCCAAAGACAGCGAGATGGCAGGCGTGTGCAGAGACAAGCTCTGTCAGCCCCTCCCCTGAGTTACGTTATCAGCCTCCTTCAATACACATGGAACCAACAGTGGTGAACCCAGATTCATAGCTGTTTATTTAATTCAGTTAGTGGGCACCAAAGGCTATTGGAACATAATCCTCTGCTGTATTTATTGGAAATCAACCCCAACTCACAATTCAATGTCTGTGACACAGAGAGAGAACAGGAATGTGTGTCTCCTGGAAGCAAACTCAAAAGAAAAGATTTAATATGGTACCAGAGATTAAAAAATTTAACAAGAAAACCAAGATGGATTGGTTAATTGTTCTCAAGCTTCTGGGATGGCTGTAAGGTTCAGAAATTAAATAACCCACTAGATGAGATAGGTTTTCTAAAAATTGTGGATAAAATTCTCATAAGTTTGCCATCTTAACCGTTTTTAAGGATCTAGTTCAGAGATGTTAATGTTGTTGTATGGCTGCATTTCCAGAACTCGTTTCATCTTGCAGAACTGATTTTTTTTCCCTGTAAAATTGCAGAGATAGAATTTTTTTTTTTCCAGTACTGGGAATTGAACTCATGACCTTGTCCTTGCCAGGCAGGCACTGTGCCGCTGAGCTAAATCCCCAGCCCCCAATAGAATGTTTTGAGAATGGCAGAGATCAGTGACAGTCTATCAGTTTTTATTGAGAAAGCGGGGCGGTTAAGGGGAGTTCTAGGTCATTCATACTTTCTCTTGAGACTTGGCTCAATAGGCTGAGAATTTAATAGACCCTTGCAGCAAGTTTTGTCACTGGGCTTTGCAAAGTTGTGCAATTATTTTCTGCTTAAAAGAAAGCCTAAAAACTAATAGCATGTTTATTGAAAAGCTCACAGAAAATTGCCTACTTTGGGAATTTGTGTTTAATTACTTGGCGAGTTCATTTTCCTTGCTTTAATAACTTTACCTAGGATTTGAGTGATAGGACTTAGTATCAGGAGTTTGGGCAAGTCTTCCTTAGTTAGGAAAAAGAAGTAGAGCACCCTACTCTTTTTTTTTTTTTGTCTTTTTACTCAGTTCTATGTCATACATCCCCAAGTGTGACTAATTTCCTTTGTTGAAAACCAACACCAAATGAAATATGGAAGCCTCTGTGTGTTCAAGTAAACGAAACAATCTCTAGTGGTCTTTCTCAGTAGATATTTTGAGATTTTTTTTTTTTCCTCCTAGTGGATAAGGTTTTTACTAAACATTAGATCTTGATGAAGGAACAACCATAAAAGTAAAACAATGTTTGACTTCAAGTCTCCTTGGGCAAATATAGTTAAGTAACAGTATAGGGGAAGATATCTTAAAGGAACTTAAAAGAAATACATATGTAGTCTCTTTGCATCTTTACACTTTTATAGGCCTTTGGTGTAAAGCTGTTAATAGGTTCCTATAGGCTAAAGGCAGGTCTGGACACATTTACCATTCTACAGTATAATGATATTAAGTACTTCACTGTTGAAGAATTGCCACACTAGAAGTTGGTGGTTTTTTTTTTTTTTTTTTTTTGCCACACTAGAAGTTGCCATCATCTTTTAGCTGTGCTAGAACAGTGCTATTAATGAAAGATAAACATTGTGATCACTTGTAGAACATAAAACAAATACAGACTAAATGATTAGATCAAGGGTGGGGCCTAGGCATGTGACTTTTTATAAACTAAAGCTCCAGGAAGTGGTAGAATGAGACTCCCCAATCAGTAACTCCTGCACAGAGAAATTCTAGCTTTAATATGAATATCAAATGACATCAAAGAGCTCTCAGTTTTTAAAGTTAGAAAATTTTTGACTTCTATATTCTTTTTTTGAAGACTGTTTTGGACTGAGTGTGTTGGTCCATACCTGTAATCATGTTATTTAGGAGGCTGAGGCAGGATTGCCATGAGTTTGAGGCTAGCTGGGCTATATAGTGAATTCAAGGCTAACCTAGACTCCGTAATGAGACCCTGTATCAAAGAAAGCACCCCCTCAAATTTTTTTGACATTTATCTATGGAAGTGAATAAGTTTTTTTGTTGCTGTTTTTTTGAGACAGATTTGATATATAGACCAGGCTGGTCTTGAACCTCTTCCTGCCTCAGCCTCCCAGGTACTGAGATGACAGTTTGTGTCCCACCACACCTGGCCTAAAGGAGACAGATTTGATAAAAAGTATTTATACAACTTTACTGTATTTTGTGGTAAATGAAGAACAGTATTGCCTATTTATAAGAGAAACTTAAAGAGTTGTGTCATGTAGGTAAATTCAGTTTTCAGTTCTCAGTGAATGAACAGAAGTCAGTTATTTTATTTAGTAACAGTTGGAAGAAACAGTTGTGAATTTACTGAAAAATGTACAGCATACCCAAAGCTATGTATATGGAATTGAAGGAATTTTCAACAGTAATGTTGACTTTACACAGTGTAATAGTGTATACTATACCTAGCAAGATGTCAAGTTCATTAAAAATGTTAGCCAGGCATGGTGGCGCACACCTGTAATCTCAGCACTCAGGAGGCTGTGCAGCAGGACTGCTGCAAGTTCCAGGCCAACCAGGACTACATAGTGAGATAGTCTCAAAAAATCAAGAATTTAAAGTGTTATCCATTTAGTCATGTATCATCTTGTGCTTTGGTTATTTTTTTCATCTCATTATAACTTTTTTTTTTTTTTTAGAGATAAAGAAGCCACCAGTGGCCCCCAAGCCAAAGTTCATGGTGGCAAATAAGAAGCCAGCTCCGCCTGCTATTGCCCCGAAACCTGACGGCATGGTTGCTAGCATTCCACACTCAGCAAAGAAAACTAAACCAGCAGTTGCACCCAAACCTAAAGTTCTGAAGACCGCACCTATGGGAGAGCCGTCGCCGTCACTGCCAAAGAGAACCACTGAGACCCTGGGAGAGCATAAACCAGAGTGGCCCCAAAGCACTGACACCTTTAATTGCAAAAATGTAGGGGATCAGAGCAGCGATTCTATTCTACCGAAGTGTGCCTGTGGTTCTGAATGTATCTGTAAGCTTGGGAATAAAAAGAAGATGTGTGTAAAGCAGCTTGTTTTAGAGCCCTTGGAAATGAAAGAATGTTTAGAAAACAGTAAAACGGATGAGTCCTCTTTGACAATAAAAACTCAGATGAAGTGGAATTCTACTGAAAAGTATAGGAGCCACAGTGGAGTGATTTTAAAGGCAAGCATCCTAGAAGCCAAGCTCAAAGATGCTCTGAAACAACAAATGTCAGCTTTCGGTCACCTGCAGAAGCACAAATCCACAGGTAGCTCAGAAGTGAATGAGGGCAGCAGCGCCGACGCGCGGTTCAGAAGTGGTCCTCCAGATGCCTCACCTTCCCCGTCCAGCTTCGAAAATGTGCCTGTTTCTCAGAACTGCCACTTGCAGCTTCCTAGGGGTGAATTTCAAAAGCTTGAAACTTTGGAGGAGGGAAGCAAAAAAAGCAATAATTACTTTCATTCCTCTGGATCAGAAGCTCTGGGAAATGGTAAAAAAGATACATGTGTATCTTCAGATGAAGTTACTAAGCACACAAAAGTCAGAGACCTCAGTCCTGTAGAAATGGACTCAGTATCAGGTAGCCCGAAATTTCCTAACCTAAAGCCCAGAAAGACACGTCTGTTACGCCAAAAGCATGTAGATACACCTAGCGAAAGTGCTGTGGAACCGGAGAATTTAAATAATAGCTCTTCTTGTCTTGGTGAAGTTAGTTCAAAAAACAGTGAAGTCAGTGTTCTTCAGGAGAACGTTTTGTGTCACCTGAATTCAGTGAACAAAGTGAAGCCGGGAAATAAAAGTGAACTGAATAGCAGCTCCAGTCTGGACAGACAGGACTTGTGTCATGAGACATCTTCCCTTGAGAACACGGCCCCTTCTTTTGATACAGACTCTAATTTGAGTTCTGACAGCAGGGCAGATACAGATGGTCCTAGTACATCACTTGATGTGGACAAAGAGACCTATTTTACAAAATCCAATGCGTTGTCTTGGAGCCTGCCTAAGCAGCTCAAATTAACCTGCAGTGACCATCTGCCAGCTGGGAACCTGGAAGTGTCTGCATCTTCAGTGCAGAAGGACTGTGTGAAGAAAGAGGAAAGTTCCTCAAGAATTGTGCCCAAGAAACCTCAAAGGCACAGCTTGCCTGCTTCAGGGGTGCTTAAGAAGGCTGCCTCTGTGGAGCTGGTGGAGAAAAGTTCTTATCCCTCAGTTGAAGTAAAAAGTTCAGGGAAGGTTCTAGAAGGAAATCACCTTCAGCATTTGTGTGCCCGAGACCACCCTAGTACGTCATCCTCCTTTGATATGCCTAAACGGACTTCAGAAAAGCCGGTGTGGAAATTACCTCATCCTATTTTACCGTTTTTAGGGAACTCAGAATCCTTAAAGTTTGTCACCGTGTCTTCCAGTGATGAGGCTTCCGCTGCCCTAACCAAGCCGAGAGCGAAGTCGTTGTCCTCGGTGGATCTGGACAGGTGCACCAAGCCTTGCAAACACTCCCCTAAGAAGAACTCTTTCAGACAGTTGTTCAACAGGAAGCTATCCATGTGCTTTATGAAGGGAGACTTTCAGAAATTTCGACCCAGGAGTAGCCAGCCAGGAGACACAAGCAGAGGCTGGCTGTCAGCCGGGGCGTGGAGAGGGCTTGGCAGTGACTGGCGCAGCCTGGTGGTGGCCGACCTGGAGAAAAGAGGCAAACCCAGCAAGGCCTACTCTGCCGATCACTACAGTCCGGAGTCTCAGAAGAAGAAGAAGAAGCAGAAGCTTTGGGGAGGGACTGGTGCAGATTACGGTCCAAGAGCGGAGTCTCTGGATGAGCAGATGCTCTCTGGGGAACCCTCCTGTCGGGAGGCCGGCAAGGTGGTGACAAGTGTCTGTGAGCCGGAGTATGAAAATGTGCGCCATTATGAGGAGATCCCGGAGTATGAGAACTTGCCCTTTGTTACGGCCACAGGGAAAGCTCCCAAGTTGGAAGGGCAGAATTCCAGCAGCATGGAGGACGTGGATGCTAATGTGCCCAAGGTGCAAGAGCCAGACGAAGCTGCAGGTGATCGGATGCCCCTGGGGCCTGGACATCAGCTTTCCAGGTAACCCTTGGGTGCCCAGTAGGCGCGACATTTCACTTTTTTAGTTTTTATTTTCTATTACTGTGTGCTTGCAGTGCACACTGATCATGTTACTCCCTGGGACTGTTACATTCCATAACGCATCTTAATTCTTTTTCCTCCTCTTCACCTGCCCTCCCTCCCTCTCTTGATCTTCTTCCCTTTTGTGAAAGATCTACCTCCCTATTTCTTGTTAACTTTTATTTTGGTTTTTATTTATACTTCGGGTTTTTCATATTAGAGAAGCCGTGTGCTATTTAAGCTCATATGTCTGATTTATCTTAACGTAGAGTTTCAAGGGGCATCATTTTGCTACGGATGACTCGTTTATTCTTGATGGCAGAGTAGTATTCTATTGTGTGTAAATAGCACATTTTTAAAATCTGTTCATCTGTGTGTAGACTATAGGCTGCTTCCAAGATTTAGCTGTTATGAATTGTGCTTCTTTGAACATGGATATGTATGTGTCACTGTAAATATAATGTCTTAGCTCTTTCAGGAAGATACTAGAAGGGGACTGTCTTGGTCAAATAGAATTTCTCTCCTTAGCCTTTTGAGGGATCTCAATACTGATTTCCAGAGTGGTTGTGCTACTTCACGTTTGTGCCAAAGACGTAGAAAGGTTCTTTTTCCTTGTAGCCTTGCCAGCATTTACTAGTATTTGATTTCTTGATTTCTCCCTGGAGTAAGGTGGAGTTTGTTGTTTTCATGTGTGTTTCTTGAATGGCCAGTGGTGTTAAACATTTTCTCATGAATGTATTGGCCAGCGGATGCCACATTTCTGTATATGTCATTGCAGCTAACCTTCGGCAGCCCTGTGAAACAGGAATGGTGCGGGGAGGTCGCTTGGTGAGGGACTGACGGGGAGATGCTTTGTCCACCTACAGCCTCTTGTTATTGCACTGCAGAAGTGAGTATTTGCACTGCAAGCTTGGAGTTGTTGACTTATTTTAGCAGCTGAGTCAAAGAATTTAAGTAGTGGCAGTGTAGTTACTACAAGGCAGGCCTGGAACAGAGAGGTCAGCAGTCTTAGTGTGGAACCTGGGACAGGAAATTGGTTAATTCAGTGAGGTTTTTGTGCTAGGGATAGGAAATGTGAAGTGCTGAAATCCATACATTTACTTATGGTTTCCTTATCAGATAAAAACTCAGGGTTTATGGGAGTTTTTTTGTCTTGTTTTGTTTGAGACAAGGTCTCACTGTGTAGTTCAGGCTGGCCTTGAACTCCTGGAGAGCCTCCTCATAAAGGAGTTAAACTCTCCAGCATCTTATTAGAGTCTCCAACAAATAGAAAAGCAGGTCTCTTATTTTCCTGCCAGTTTCTGTGTATCCCAGGCTGGTTTCAAACTTGCCCAGAAGCCCCTTTTGAAGTCTTCAGATTTCTCCTAGGCCAGTAATACCAGGTCTTTGGGTTCCCAGGTCTTAAAAATGTGGTTTTCATAGAAATACAGTGGTACCTCAGTTCACAAAAACTTTTGTTTGTGGGCAGTTTGGTTCGGAAACAGAAGCATTTGCCAAAATTTTGGTTTTGTTGCAAACTCTGTATTGGGTGATAAACATGACATTTGTGAGTTAAGGCACTGCTGTGCTAACATACCCAGCACTCAGTTGGCGCTCAGAAGGGGGAGGGTCAGTGGCTGAGCTGAATAAAAGTCAGATAAATCAGTGCAACCAGTAACTTCAACAGAATCACTGCTCAAACTCTGATGCTCTGCTTGGGTTGTTTTGGTTTTTATTTGTTTTGTTTTTGAGATGGTGTCTCACTACGTAACCCCTGCTGGCCTCAGACTGTGGTGATCTTCCTGCCTTAGCCTCTTGAGTGCTGGAATTCCAGGCATGAGCCACCATGCCTGGCAAGTGACCTCTGTAATGCTTTTATATATTGCTTGCGTCTGTGTGTGTGTGCACATGTGTGTGCATACAATGAATTTGGTTGGCTTCCTCGAGATATACTAGTATATGGCTACCATAAAATTGTTTCTTGAAATTGAAGGTTTGGCCCTTCCTATTGGGACTCAGATTTAAATCCCGGGTGTTTACATTTTCCACTGTCTCTTGACACAGGCTTGGTACTTCTGGAATTTGTTCTTTTTTTTTTTTAAGACAGGATCTCACTGCAAAGTTCAGGCTGGCCTTGAGCTCACTGTGTAGCCCAGGCTGGCCTTGAACTTGCAGTGAAATGATCCCCCCCGCCTCAAGTTCTTCGACTGTGCTGCTGGCTGTGGGGCCCCAGGTTGGCAGGGGTGAAGGTACCCAGACAGCCAGTGCTGCTGGGTGGGTACCCCTGAGGGAAGTTCTGGAGGCTGAGGGTTGCCCAAGACTGTCCAGCAGGACTACCCTGGGAAGGGTCCACAAGCTCTGCTTTGAAATTTCACCTTCCTGCTTTGGAGATTTTTTATTTAGCCCTGGAGCGGGAATTCCCTAACTGGGCTTCCAGACTTCTAAACTGTGCCTGCTGAGTTAGAAGCTTTCAGTATTAGGGTCAGACTCACAGCACTGCCTCAGAAGCCATTGCTGTTTATGTTAGTGTTTTGAGTCAGAGTCTTGCCTTGTAGCCCAGGTTGGCCTGGGACTCCATGCATCTTCCTGCCTCAGCCTCCTGAGTGCTGGGATTATAGGCCTGCATCATCACACCCAACTGAGGACATTGCGCTTTTGTAAACTACATTGAATAGTCATAGAAAGCAAAATCCAAACCTCATGAGCGGGGAACCTGTATACCCTGAAATAAGGTAAATGAAAAGCAGGACACGTGAGCCGAGTGGGTGTAAGCAGAACTCCTGCCTGGTTGCTGAATTTGTAGATCTGTGTCTTGGAAGGATTAATTGAAATCCAACATCCTGTCTAGGGTCCTAACATGGTAAGAAAAAAAAGAATCCCATTAAGATTTTCCTGGTGAGTCACCAGTGGTGTCAGTAACAGTATGTCAGCCCTGGAAGGAGAGAGGCTGGGCTACCTAGGGCCCTGGGTCAGAGAATCTCTGGTTTTAGAGTCTGCTAGTGAACCAGGCGTGGTGGCGCACACCTAAAATCCCAGCACCCAGGAGGCTGACGCAGGAAGATTGCTGCAAGCTCGAGGCCAGCCTGGGGTAACTAGTGAGTTCAAGCCAGCCTAAACAAAAACAAAACAAAACAAGAAAACAAATAGTTTGGCTGTTTAACAAGCTGGATTCTGGATGAATACAAGGACATTCTGCAAGCCCAGTGTAGCTCCTATGATCACCTTCTCCAGAATGTAGATATTTCATAAATCTGACAGATATGTGGCCACATGTTTATTATTTACAAGGGAGTGTCAGGCAACCCTCAATTCTATTGTTTGATTGATTGATTGGTTGAGACAGGGTCTCACTATTTAGTGCTTTCTGGCTTTCAACTCACTGTGTACCCCAGGCTGGCCTGGAACTGCACTCCTGAGTGCGTGACAAACTAGACCTCCTACTACATCTCCCAAGTAAGCCTCCCCTCCCCCCATTACTATATTAGCCTTTGCTGTTTAGGCCTGCCCTCCCTGTCCCCAGGCAATTCCCTGGACCCTTCACTGTGGGTTCCTGTGATACAAGCCAGGGCTAGGGCTGAGGCAACAGGGTTTGTGCTAAGGGCGAGGTAGCTGAGGAAGAATGAGGAAGTTGGGGGCTGGGCTTGCTGTGAGGCTGACTGTTAAGGCAGGGGAGTGATGAGCAGGAAGGGTGGGGTGGTTGGAAATCTGTAAGCAAAGGATTTCACTGCGTCTCATCCCTTCTCATTTTATTTTATTTTCTGATACAGGGGATTGAACCCAGGGCCTTTACACTGAGCTACATCCCCAGCCCTTTAACTTTCTATTTTGAGACAGTGTTTCACGGAGTTACTCAGTTATCCAGGCTAGGCTCAAACTTGGCCATCTTCCTGCCTCAGCCTCCCAGAGTGCTAGGAACATGAGCATGCACTACCACAGCCTGCTCCTGTCCCTTCTCTTCCTCCGCCTTCTGCTTTGCTAATTTTGCCTGGCTCTGGGTGTCTGACCTCAGACAAGAGTGAGTGGGAGAAACTGCGGGAGTGGGGGTGAGGAGGGTGCTGGAAACAGGATGGGGGAGGGGAAGGTGGAGGAGGGGAAGGGGCATGCTCTAGGCGGCATAGGTCACCTTTTGGTCACTGCCCTGCAATCTCCAAAGCAGTTTGGATGGAAGTCAGACTGGAGCCCCTTGGCATATTCCAGTGAGTTTGGGATATAGTTGTGGCCCTTGTCCATGGACACTAATGTCTCACTGGCGTGCAGGTGACGAGTTTGCATTTCCTACTGCTTTTATTCAGGCAGTTGGATTTTCAGAGGGAAGGTCCTAAAAGTTGGGCCACAGATGAGTCAGCAAAGCAAGAGATTTAAATGCTGGAATTTTCCTTTTGAAATTGAGGCAGACTTCTTGATTTTTGTAAAAAAGAAGCTTTCCTTGGAGACTTTCCAAGTTCTTCCTGTGTTGCTGTGGTTTGTTCTTAGGACGAGCATTTCAAAGAAAGAAAGTTAAAGGGTGGGGTCGCTTCCAGGTACTGTATGGCACCCTCGGTTTGTTGGCTCTGCAGGAGGGAGCAGGTGTTAAGCACTGCGTTCCAAAGAGCTCTGCCCAGTCAGGAAATTGAGACAGTTATAGTACAACACGCTTTTATTAATCAGGCTTCATCTACTTGGACTTGTGTGAGTTGTCTGCTGAGAAGGGCATTAAAGAAAACCTTACAGCCAGGTGTGGTGCCGCATACCGACAGTCCAGACACTGGGAGGCTGAGGCAACGTGGTGTTGTCTTTGGTAGCAACACATTGAGACAGATGAAATTGGTATATTTTGAGGGGAAGGTGACATTTTTAGAGCTAATTAATTAGTTTTTCATTTCTCAGTGCAAAGGCCCTGAGTTCATTCCCTAGTAACACACACACACACACACACACACGCAAGAGGCAACCTTCCAGAGGTGGTAACCTTTGACCAAGGTTTTTTAAATGGGCCAGGTTAGACTTGGCATTTAGGAGGCTGCTATATGGGGAGAGCTGGCAAACTGAGGCAGACTGGAAAAAGAGGAAGTAGAATCAGTGTAGATTGCTCTTCCTTGGAACTGCCCAGAAGTCCTGTCCCTTGAACAACTTTGCATTTATCTTCCAGTCTTTTTCAAGAAACAGAATTCCAGCTAAGTAAAATAAGCGTCAGAATCCTTTCTTTTTCATTGTGTGTATACCCTCATCTCTGGTGAAGGAAAGTACCGAGTTTTTCGTTTGTTTCTCCCCACGTTAAACATGAGACTAGACTTAAGTCAAGCGGCCTTACAAGTCGCATCAAGCCCTTGGTGTGGCCTTTGTACCATAAACATCAGCTCTGGTCTTGCAGACATCTCCCTGTCCTGCGTTTCCCATCTGGCGGTATTGTGGGATCGGGGTACAGTGACTAAGGCTTTGTGAATAGCCCTAATGAGCACTTGGATGTCGTCATAGAGCTGATAAGATTATGCATGGCCAGAAGGTGGGTGTTGGGATCTCTACAGCAGCGCTTTCCTGTGAGTTATTTTCAGCTTGAGTTTTGGAAGTATCAAAAATTTGGATGCCTCTTTAACTTTGTGTTTCTTGTGTTAGTATTGTAGCCACATAGTTTTGGCAAATGTGTTTGTTTACATACTTGCCCTACATTGGAACCGCAGCTAGAAGCATTGAGTTTTATTTATATAAGCATTGATAATAACGTTTTTCTTTTTTCCTTTAAAATAAGTATTAAGAATTAAATTACAGTATCCAGCTATATTGCTTTGGTCTTATTTCCTGCCAAAGCAGATAAGGGATGTTTTATCAAATGTATGCTTTTCTGTAGTAGATGATCACTTTATCTACTTTTTATTTATTTATTTTTGCTCGTGCTGGGGATTGAACCTCAGGCCTTCTTGCTGTGCTACATCTCTAGCCCATCTTTAATTTTGAGTCGCGGTCTTGCTGAATTGTCCAGGATAGACTAGAACTTGTGATCCTCCTGCCTCCGCCTCCCAGAGTGCTGGGATTACAGGCCAGCACCACTAGGCCCATGTTCACTGCATTTGTAGAGGAATGTTTTTTGTCAGAGATGGAAGAACGAGTGTGTGTTGTATTCTGACTGGTAGCAACACATTGAAACAGATGAGATTTGTACCTTTTGAGGGGGAAAGTTGACATTATTATTTTTAGAGCTAATTGATTAGTTTTCCATTTTTGGATTTTTATTAAGTTTTGAAGAGTAGAAATCTTGTGCGGAGTATGGTGACACCTGCCTGTAAACCCAGCTACTCTGGAGGCTGAAGCAGAGGGATTTTAAGTTTGAGGCCAGCCTGGGCAGCATGGGAGAGCTTGTCTCAAAGTATAATTTAAAACAATTTTTTAAAGGTGGGGCAGGGGTGCAGCTCAGTAGTTGAGTGCTTGCCTAGCTGTGGGGAGGTCCTGGGTTCATTCCCCAGTGTGGAGGGCGAAAAAGCTATAATCATCGAAGATGTGATGATTTTGTTTTCATAAAATGAGAATTATATCAGCAAAAGAGAAGCTACATTGCAAAATGAGTTTCTGATTTGTTTCCTGGAGAGAGGCTCCCACTGGGAACTTTATGGGAAGGGCAGACATGGGGAGAAGGATGAGGCCCTTCTTTCCTTTCCTGAGCATTTATAGTGCTTGTAAGGACCTGACAGGTGTAGCTGACCCAGCTGTAAATGTACTGAAAATTACATTGTTTGAGATTGAAAATGTGTTTTTTGCAATTAAAAAACTATGTTAGCAGTTACCTAAAAAGGACTAGGAATCCCAACTTGAGTTTTAAAAAATGCAATGGAAAATGATAGAAAATGAGAGTACAGCAATAATAAAACAGCAACAAACTAGTTTTTGTGACTCAGGAATACTGATGTGTTACAGGAGGAAAAGGTCAGTGTATCCAGGAGGAGGGAAATATTAATGAGGGAGCAAGCATGCTAGCAAGACAGGGATGAGAATTTTAGATAAAGAATCCTGGAGAATTCCAGACTGGGGCGCCTACTTGCACAGAAGTGGGTGTGCACGCGCATATTTCAGGTATTCAGCAGCGATGCCTGTGCTTGTGTGTTGCTTTTTAACTTTTTGTGTTCTTCCAGACGTTTCTTTCAAATCCGTTCTTCCTGGAATGGCAGAGATAAATTTGGTATTTATAGAAAGCCCTTTTGGATTAAAAAAAGAAAGATAGCTATGTTTATCTGAGCCGGTTTATTTCAATACTTTTTTGAAGCTATCTTAGGTACAAGGAGCAGTTGGCATTATAGCATATTTTGGGTGTGGAAAGCTGCAAAGAAATAACTGACTTTTAAAAAATACCACACTTAAAAGTTTAGTTCAAGAATAGAACTGCCTCGTTTCTTCTGGGTGGTATGGAGAAGCTACTTTGGTGGTTTGGGCTGCCTGGTAATTGTGTTTTGGAGCTCGGTAGGGAAAAACAAGTATTTGTAAGTAGTTTTAACATCAGGCAATGATAATCTGTCATTGGAAATATAAAAATAGGGGTGGCCAAATAGACTATCCATGAAGTGCTATGCCAGTATTTCCAGGAAGAATGCAATCTGTTGTAATTATTTCCCGTATTTCTCAGCCTTTCTTGTTTGTATATATCACAGACTCCTTTTGCTACCGTATAAGCATGAATTGAATTCGTTTTAGGATCTATGGACACAAGGTTGTTACAGCCTTTATAGGTAAACAAAGTGAGTTCCGTTGATAAAGTGATTTCATGACAGTTGATGGTGATGGGAGGACCCTGGATTAGTGGCCTGAGCTCTGCTCCTTAAGGGTCTGTTTACCAGACTCTCCCAGTTATAAAGCTGTTTTGGTTTCTGCAGCAGGAAAAGTGAAATAACACTGAACAAAGAAAATCAGTTTCCCCTGAATATTTAGATAAAAAGGAAAAGGAAAAGAAACCCATTTAGTCTTTTTCTGTTTGTAATGGTGTGACTGCTTATTCTCCCAGCTCATGTGGATTCAGATGGAAGCTTCATGTTTTGTTTAGATCATTTACTGTCTCTCAGTCAGCCTCTCATAGCATTTGTATCAGTGCACATACTTTGGTGTATGTTAGGATCATGTGAAGCCTGATAAGTTAAAAATTGATTTGGTTTTTAGTAAATTTAGAATAGAGTGTTTTTTTCTTTTTAATCTAAAAAGTAGTTCCAATTTTGAATTGTTTAGCAACTGTAATTGTAAGTCCAAGAAAGTGGGTATAATGTATAGAGAAAAAATAGTTTGTACCCTTCCCCTGACTTACTGTTAAGTCTTTGGACAAATCCGCAGCAGTCAGAAGTAAAGAGATGGGCTAGGAAGAGAGGGGCAGATGATAGATTGTTTAGGAATGTTTCTTTCTTTCCTTTTTTTTTTTTTTTTTTTTGGTCTTTTTTAAACAGGGTCTCACTATGTAGTTCAGGCCAGCCTTGAGCTCACTTTGTAGCCCAAGCTGGCCTCAAACTCCTCCTGCCTCAGCCTCCCGAGTGTTGGGATTACAGGCATGTGCCACCAAATCCAAGGATGTTTCTTTGGTGGCAAAAATCTTTTGAAATCTTAGTCTTTAAAAGTTTCAAGGCAGAGAAACTTAAACAAGCGCTTCTTTTGGAATCAAATAGTTCAAAGGTTTTAGAAATTCAAGTATATCTTTTAATGGTTTTATACTAAATAGAATTATTAAAGTTTTGAACTAAAGGAGTCATAACAAATCATGCAGTCCAGCCTTTTCATTTGGCAGGATCTCTTGTTTGCCTGAGCAGAGCTGAGAAATTGCAAACCGGGTTTCTAATCCAGAGCTTCACAACATCACCTTGTCCCTTCTTGTGCTGCTGTGGAAGTGTCACACGGAAAGTCTGCAGGATTGGCAGGCTCAAATGATCTCAGCTGCAGCAGAGGTTCAGGGTTGCTTGCATCCTGGCCCTTTTCACTTATGTTTAACAGTTACCTTCATCACAAGGAAGAGTATTTTGTTTCTTCCTGCTGGGGACTCCAACCTAGGGCCTTGCGGATGCTAAGCAGGCCCCCTACCACTGAGCTACATCCCAGCCCTGTTCTTGTTTTGATATTTGAGATAAGGGTCTTGCTCTGTTGCCCAGGCTGTTATCAAATTCAGGCTTAAGTAGTTCTCCCCATTCATCCTCCCGAGTAGCTGGCACTTCAGGCACGCACCACCATGCCAGGCTTTTGTTTTTGGTTTTTGAGGGACAGGCTGGCCTCGAACGCCTGGGTTCAAGTGATTCCCTGTCTCACAGATACCTGACACCACTAATAGTACATGCTTTTAAAAGAATTTTAAAAGCCTTTTTGTTAGTACATGTTTGCAACACGTAATGAGCACATTGATTGTGGGAGGTTGTTGGTACATGCATATAACACATCTTATTTTTATTTCCCCTTCTTCTTCCCTCCCTTGCTACTAACACACATTAACAAAACTTTCTTTCCCCCAAATATCTGGCTTCCCACTAATCCAGTGTTTTTCCACCTCACCAAAAGTCTACAAGCCAAACGAAAATTAAGGACTAGAAATGCTGTTTATATCAAATAGCGTGTATTTGGTGTCTAATAGTAATAACTAATATTTACCTAATATCTCTGACGTGCCAGGTATTAGGCTAGGAACTCTTGTGTGTATTATTTAGTCCCTCTTGTCCTGTAATACAGATGTTGTCATTTTATTTTACAGATAAGGGAAGTAAGACTTAGTGAGGTTAAGTTGCCCGAGGACACGCAGATAGTATAGAGAGAAGCTGAGTATGTAGCCGAGAGTTTGGATCCTGAGATGTGCTGGTGATTTTAAATCAGAATGTATTCACTGTCTTCCTTGCTGTGAGCCATGGTTTTGGTATTATTGTACTGTATTTACTATTGGTAGAGGTTTGTGAATCTCCTACCAGGAACATGATGGAAGAAAACATTGCTGTCCCCAATTTGTTCTCAGTGAAGAAGGGAGACCGACACCTGCAGGGTTATGAATAGACATGAATGAGCGTTTTCAGAGGCCGCAGATTTTTCCTGCAAGGAGAGCTCACTGATTGGAAAACTTTCTGGCTGGGCAATAGGTTTTAAAGGTTGAAATCGGGATTCTTTGTATTTGTATTGGTCCGTGTCTTTGGGGCACCCCTCACAGCAAGTGTGGTTTCTTTTATTCCGGGGCTGCATGTGGGCATTGTGCAGCATGGAAAGGATTATGCACATCTCACATTTCTCCACTCATTTACATGAGGGTTGCTTTTTATCTCATTTCTGTTCCTCATTTCTTACCCACAGGTCAGGTACTCTTTGACCTCTAAAGCAGTTTCCTTTCATAGTTAGTCATTGTTCCTAGATCCCAAAGTAAATAACTTTGTAAGGCTAAAATATCTTTTGTAAGATGATACTTTTACTATCTTGATGAAAAGATAGACTTAAACAAATGGTAGGGTTTTGTTTCCAAAGACGCAGTGGCTGCCCTCTTGCTAAAGATTTTGTAGAGGGAGGCTTTCTGGAGCTCTTGAATGAAGAAGGTAAGAGCTGGGCACTGGGGAAAGGACATTCACTGAGGACACTGTCGTGGCCCTGTCCCCTAGTGGGTCTGCAAATCTCCTTCTGATTGAGATGCCCCTTTGTGCTTAGAGATCTTGGGTCTCCATGGCCACTGGGTCTACGAAACAGTTCAGGCATCATATATCCCTTTGTGACTTAATTTGGCGGCTGTGTTCATCCTGCCTAGGCTCAACTGCATGTCATTTGTCTCATTTCAGGCAAATAAATGCCATAAGTCATTACAGGAAGTATATTTCAATTCCTTCTGGGAACACCCTGTGCATATTTCAATGCTGTATTTATGTAAATTAATTCTGTGTTAGTTATCACAGGTTTCTCTGAAGCAAGTTGGATACAACCTCTATATAGCTACTAAAGGTGGATACCATATGTGAAAATACTCAGACTCATTGAAAACATCCTATAATTCAAACTTTTAATGACTGTGTAATGTTTTTCCTCCACTTGGTCTAAATAGCCTGGGGTTGGCTGGGGTCCGGCTGCCCCCTGATCACAGGATCCGCCAGCGCAGGCTGCCACTGTTTAGTCTGCAGGTACCGACGCCGTGTGGTTTGCTGTCTCTCCTCACTTGCTTCCTGCCTCCTCTCTGCCCCACACTGATCCTGGGGAAGCAGACAGGAGGGACCGTGATGGGTATTGTTCAACAGGCTGTTACGGAGCCTGGTAAAATCCAGTGGCCTCAATCTGCCACTTTGCCATGGCTCTGGTGCTCAGAGACTCCTGCATGTTGACGGCTGATTCCAAAGCTTCAGAATCTCCTGTTAACACAGTGACATTCTAACTGCCCACAGGGATGTTTTCAGGTGACTTTGTTCCCTGTAACTAATTAGGTATGTCAGAGAAGGTTGGGTTTTCATGTTTATTTCATAGAATTTACTTGTAATTTACATATAAAATGCATAGTAAAATGTGTGCTTTACTTTTTTAGAAATTAATGGACAACTTCCCCTCAGGTGAATCAGGATCCAAATAACTACCTTGTATATTACTATTATTTTATTTATGTGTTTATTTTATTTATTTATTTTTTCCGGTATGAGGAATCGAACTCATGACCTTGTGCTTGCTGGGCAGGTGCTGTGCCACTGAGCTAAATCCCTATCCCCTTTATGAATTTATTTTAGATGGGTTTTACTCTGTAGCTCAGGCTGGTTTTGAACCCACTGTGTAGCCCAGGCTGTCTGAGAACTCAGAGACCCTCCTGTCTAAGCCTCCCGAGTGCTGGAATTACAGCTGTGCACCACCACGTCTGGCTACCTTGTATCCTGTTCTATGTCAGGCTACTGTCATCGTTTGGAACTGGAAGGAAGAAGAGCCTAAAAGTCAGATATTAAGGACAGTTCCTGCTCAGAAGGAGTTTACCATCTGGTTTGTTGTTTCTAATAGGATCATTTTTATTTTTTGCCACGCTGGGAATTGAACCCAGGGCCACCCTTCCACTGAGCTAATGCCCAGCCATTTCTTGTTTTAAGACATAGTTTTGCTAAGTTGCACAGACTGGCCTCATAGATCTTCTTGTCTGTCTCCCGAGTTGCTGAGCTCACAGGTATGCACTGCCATACCCAGTTTCAGTGGGAAATTTTATTGGTACAATTATAACTTCATAGCTAATGAAGACATAAGACAGAGAAAAACTAAGTATCCTTTAGTTTATTTCCCTTATAGTAACAGTGTGTAGAACTATAGTGAAATGTCATAATCAGTATACTGCCATTGATAAAATCCACTGACCTTTAGATTTCCCCAGCCTTATTTGTGCTCTGTGTGTGTGTGTGTGTGTGTGTGTGTGTGTAGCTCTGTGATTTTTTATCACGTGTATAAATTTGTATATCTACCACCATAATCAAGATGACAAGCAATTTAGCACTACAGAGATTCCTCTTGGCCTTTTTGTAACTACTCCTTCCTTCCTACTCAAGCCTTGGCCACTACTAATCCAATGTTTTAAGTGTTTTGGTCACTTATTTTCTTTCAGCTTAGTTTCTGTAGGTCTATCCAAGTTGTAGGTAACAATAATTCTTCCCTTTTTATTGCTGAGTAGTATTCTAGGTGGAGGATGCCCAGGCCGTTTCTGCTGCTTGGCTTTTACAGATAAAGCTGTGATGAACACAGATTTTTGTGTGAACCTACATTTTCATTTCCCTAGACTACGTGCCCAGAAGTACAATTGTAGGTTGTATGGTAATTGCATGTTTAGTCCTGTAAGAAACTGCCAAACTGTCTTCCACAGTGGCTGTGCCGTGTTACTGTCCCACCAGTGTCTGTGTTTGTTTTGGGTTTTTTATTTTGTTTGTTTTGTTGGATTTTTTGTTTTTTAAATTTTATTTATTTGTTTTTTTAATTTTTTTTTTTTTTTTGAGCAGGGTCTCCTTATGTATTCTGGGGTGGCCTTGAACTCACTACATAACCCAGACTGGGTTCAAACTCGAAGCGGTCCTCCTGCCTCAGTCTGTTGAGTGCTGGGATTACAGTGCTTTTTGTTTTTCAGTTGTAGATTCTGATAGGTGTATAGTGATATTCTGTCATAGTTTTAATTTTCATGTCCTTGTTTTTTCTTTCCCTCTTTTTCTAATAAGAGTTCTTGTTTTATTATTTCTTTAAGAATTACTTTGTAAAAAAGTTACTCAGTAATTAAGCATCTTTTAGGGGTCCACTCCCAGTGCAGTAAAATTCTAGCTCTGCTGTTTAGTATGTGAGACCTTTTGCAGTGTGTGCCGGCTGCTTTCCAGCCCCATGATGTGTGTGACCACCAGCTGTGTGACACTGGGCGCAGCCCCCGAGCACCTTATCCCCTTGCATTGCATTGTGCCGAGAGACCCTCCCCAGGCAGATGATTTCTCACCCTTGCAGACTTAACTGTTAACCTTTTGTGATACTCTCCCTTTCCCGTGCAGGAAAAGTAGCAGCACCATCCCCACATCCGTCCGTCCATTTATCTGTTCTGTTCTCCTGTCGCTTGCTCTGCCCATCTGTACTGTCCATTCCCTCCCAGCTCTCTCCTTGGACTCAGCCCCCACCAATGGGAATGATCAAGTTGTTTAGTGCTTACTCTAGTGCCTGGAAACAGTGCTTTGCACATAGTAGGCACTTAGTAAATGCTTACTGAAAGCATGAATGAGGCAGTGACTGTTCATACATTTGCATCCTCACTTCCTTCCCTGGCATGCTGCCTGCTACATGCTGCTCGTAGTGTAATAGAAGTAGAGATTACATTGACTCTGCTGATTTTACTGTGCACCAAGCAGTGCACACTTTCTTTTTAGACAAGTGTTCTGTCGGTAATGTAGTCCCCCAGCCCCCACCTTCTTTTTCGTTTTAGAGACAGAGTCTCACTATGCAGGTCAGGCTGGCCTTGAACTCACCATATAGCTCAAACTTGCAGTGATCTTTCTGCCTCAGTCTCTCTCTGTCTCTCTCTGTCTCTGTCTATCTCTCTCTGTCTCTGTCTCTGTCTCTGTCTCTCTCTCTGTCTCTCTCTCTCGTGCTGGGATTTCAGGCATGTGCCACCATGGCCGGCTAATTTTTTATTTTGAGATACGGACTTCCTAAGCTCCCCAGCCTGGCTTCAGACTTGCAGTCCTCCACAGTAGCTGGGTTGACAGGTGTGCACCTCCTTGCTAGCTCTTAGTCTTTAGCTGTCGCACAGCACTAGGTTGTTGTCCTATTGTGAGACTTTGCCCACCACCCTCCCTGCAGCCAGATGTAAGAATAAATATTATGCATGGTTACATGCACCTTTGCATCCTTGGCCCAAAGATGCCTGCACACATCAGGGGACTGCATCTGAGCAAACAGCGGTTGGGTTAAATACTGCGTTTACTTGTGTGAGGTCAGAACCCAGCTGTGTTTTGAGTAAACTAGTGTCCCACTGACCAGGCTTCCACGAATGCACAGGAAACATCTGTTAATTCTGCAGAGAAATTATGTTGATTGGAAGGATTACTGCTGTTTGCTGAAAAAAACTCCCTTGGAGGAGAGAGATGGAGTGGAAAGACCTCACGTGTGCCTGACATTAAGCATCTTCCCATCCTGGGGATGGTGAAGCAAAAAGCATTCTGTTCACCCAATCCTCTGTTCCTCCTTCCAAAAAGGAGGCATGGCATTAAATTCTGCCAGAAGCAGTTTTTAACAGTTTCTCCTTCCTTCCTCCCTCCTTCCCTTCTTCTCTCTCTTTCTTTCTCTCTCCCTACTCCCCCCTTTCTCTCTCTCTCTCTTTCTTTTTCTTCGTTCCTTTCTTCCTTTTTCCTTCTTCCTTTAACTGGGGATTAAACCCAGAGAGACTCTACCACTGAGCTGCATACCCAGCCCTTTTTATGTTTATTTTTTATTTTGAGACTGGGTCTCACTAAATTTCCCAAGATGACCTTGACCTTGGGATCATCCTGCCTTAGCCTCCTGAGTAGTTGAGATTGCAGGCCTAAGAGTTTTTCACATAGCACAGATTTCAAGGTATCTTCATATGCTATTCAGAAAATTCAAAGATAGTTGTGTCACTAAAAAGGTAAGAATCTAGTCAGGGGTGCTGGCACACCCCAGTAATCCTAGAACTTGGGAACTGAGGCAGGAGGATTGCTGTGAGTTTAAGGCCACTGTTATGGTTTGGGGATATTTTTGCAAGGGAAAACAATATAATACAGGACGTATTTTATAAGATTATTTATAATAGTCACCCAAAGAATGATATACAAGAGAGTGCAGGAAATCTGTCCACACACTAAGACCAAGGAATCCAGCTCAAGGCCTGGATCTCACGGAAGTGTCCTGTATGAGTCCACCTTTAAGACCTAGAACTCATAACAGTGCCTCCCTGAGTCCAACTGGAGGCCCAGAGCCCATAACAACATCTCATGCAGTTCTGTTTCATGGATCTGCACTGGGAAGGTCCAGAGGTCAGTGGTGGAATCTAGGAATTGTATGCCAGCAGGGTGAAGGATCTGTGCTAGCAGGCTGAGGGATCTGTACTGGAGCCAGGAAGCAATGCTCAAAGTAAGAACCACAGCTCCCCCGGAAGGTACCATAGCCATCCTCAGCAACAGTGAGGTCCTGAGCTCCTCCAAGGGTGAAGACAGCTGAGTTCCCACCAGGAAAGCCAGTGCAGCAAGCTTCTTCAGGAGACTGAGCACAGTGCACCATCTCCCCCTTCGGAGCCAGGAAGCGATGCTCAGAGTGAGAACCAGAGCTCCCCCAAAGTGAACCGAAACTATTCTCAGTGCCAACGAGGATGAGAACAACTATTCTCAGCTCCTCGGAGGATGAGAACAACCATGTTCATCAGGAAAGCCAGCGTGATGAGCTCCTCCAGCAGAACCAACAGTTTCTTATAGTTTCCACCAGCTCCCAACAGCCTAACTTCTTCTCCAGTTCTGCCTCTTATGCTGCTGGCAACAGTCCTCAGGTGGGCCTCCCACACCCAGCACCATGCTTACTCAGCACCATGAGTAAGCACACCCAGCACCATGCTTACTCAGTTCAGCTGGGGGTTACAAGTTGACCACCAGTTGTCAATTCACTACAGCCACCTTGAACTACATAGAGACGTCTTGTCTTAAAATAAAAATTCTAATGTTTGAAGACACTCCTTTTAAATGAAAAATGTACCTGTGTCTTACAGCTAATAAGATTAAGGTAAAAAACTTGGGGCAATCTGTAAGTAGTTTAGAGTTTGCAAAAATTTACCAAGATGTCCTCATGAAGGGCTTGTTGAAATTTTTATGTGTGGGGGGAAATGATGAGAATGATTCAACTGTAAAAAAACATGTTTTCTCTTACAGGGTGGGTTAGCATGTGATTATTTTAATATTTGAGCGTGGTATCTATGTCTATATAATTTTAGCATCTTTGCTGTGTTATCTCTGTGTAACAGGTGAGTATGGCTTAAATAGGTTGTCAGCCAGTGTCGATATGGAAAGTATATGTGAACGTTTCAGTTTTATTTCACCTTACAACACAGAAAACGCAATGTCTTCGCTATTAAGAAGCCAGGTGGAAGCATCCTAGCTTTCTGGGAGCCTGAGACAGGAAGATCACAAGTGTGAGCCCAGTCTGGGCAATTCAGCAAGTTAGGGAGATCCTGTCTCAAAATTTAAAAGCTTTACTAAGGGGCAGGGATGTAGCTCAGCACGTTGGCCCTAGTATCTCAAAAAAAAAAAACAGTATCTCAAAAAAAAACCAACAAAAAAAAACCCAAAGCAAAGAAGAATAAGGCTCTCGGCCAGGCGTGCTGGCACAGGCTTAGGCAGAATGGTCAAATGTTCAAGGTCAGACTGGGTGGCTCAGGAAAACTGTTTCAAAAAATGGAAAAGGCAGGGCTGGGCATGGTGGCCCATGCCTGTAATCCCAGCACTTGGGAGGCTGAGGCAGGAGGATCGTTGCAAGTTCGAGACCAGCCTGGGCTACAAAGCGAGCTCAAGGCCAGCCTGAACTGCGTAGGGAGACCCTGTCTCAAAAAGACAAAAAAAAAAAAAAAAAAAAAGGAAAAGGCTAGCGGTGTAGCTCAGTGGCAAGCCTCTGTCTTGCACATGTGAAACCCTAGGTAAAATTCCTAACACCCCAAAAAATACTAATTAAAAAAAGAAGTAGGTAAAATATGCTTATGAATTGGCAAAGAGACCAGGTAAAAGCCACTTGCTAGATTACATCATCCTTTTAAATGTTTGAAATACTAATTTCTAGTTAGCAGATACATCTTACATGTTCACTGTATTCTGGGAGGTATAAAAGGAACTTTTTTTGTTTTTAAGGAAATTGTATATTTGCCTTTCAAAATGCTCTTTTTAACCAGTGGTTTCTCATTGTGTAGCAAGGTTGATAATGTTATTATTGTTTGAATGGCAGGAGTGTATCACAAAAAATAAAATACTGTGATACTTTTAAAAGAAGGTATCTCATTTTCTAATTAATTAAATTTATTGGTACATTCTAGATATGATCACATTTATCATAGGGAATTTGTATTTGGACATGCTGTATCTTGATTCTTTTTTTCCCCCATTTTGCTACCCTCCCTTCAAGCACTTTTCCTCTTCCTATTTGCAAAAGCTTTGTTTCCATTTTATCCTCCTTTTCTCATTTTTTGCTTTTCCTTCTTTTCTTTCCCCCTCACTCCTCCTTAGTTCCCCTTCCCATTTGAACGTTTTCTTTCTATTTCACAAGATCTATTATAGATTTTGCTCCTTATTTGCACTTTTGGTTCCTCACACCAGAGAAATTATGCAGTATTTATACATGTGTGTCAGATTTATTTCACTTAAGAATATGTTCTTGGGGCTGGGGATTCAGCTCAGTGGCACAGTGCCTGCCTGGCAAGTGCCAGGTTGTGAGTTTGATCCCCGGTACTGAAAAAAAAACAAAACCAAAATGTTCTCAAGGTGCATCCCTTTACCTAGAAATGTCTCAAGATTATCCTTCTTTATGGCAGAGTAATACTCCATTCTAGAAAAAAAAACACATCTTTTTTATCCATTCATCAGTTGATGGGCATTTTAGCTATTACAAACTACACTGCTGTAGACATGGATGTGCATATATTGCTGTGGTATGATGCCTTTAATTTTCTTGGGAATGTACCAAGAAAGGGAATAGCTGGATCAAATGGAACCCTAGCCCTAGTTTTTTCAGGAAACCCACACGGTTGCACCAGTCTGCACTTCCCCAACAGTGAAGAAGGGGTCCTTACTCACCACAGTGCTGCCAGCTTTTGTTACTGGTTTATTTCTTGATAACAGCCATTTTATCTGGGCTGAGATGGAACCTCAGCATTGTTTTAATTTGCATCTCCTAAATGACCAGTGATGTTGAACGTTTTTTCATATATCTGTTTGCTGTTTCTACTTCATCTGAGAATGTCTATTCATTTCAGATGCCCATTTTTGGATTGAGTTTTTAAATTTAGGAGTCAGATTTTTTTGAGTTCTTTATATATTCTAGATATTAGTCCTTTGAGGACCAGCTAGCAAAATTTTTTTTTGCATGCTGTTGTTAGTTTCTCTTGCTGTGCAAAAGCTTTTTATTTTTAAAATTTTTTTGGTACCAGGAATTGAACTCAGAACCTTGCACTTGTCAGGCATGCACTGTGGTGCTGAGTTGTATCCCCAGCCTATATCCTTTAATTGTATAAACTGTCTAATTTCTACTTTAATTTCATATGTGACCCAGTGGTTGTTCAGGAGGGAGTTGTTTAATTTCCATGTGTTCATGAAGTTATTGTGGTTTCTTTTGCCACTGACTTCCAGTTTCACTGCACTGTGGTCTGATAATATGCATTGCATAGCTTCAGTTCCTTTGTATTTTCTTAAGCATGGTCTATGAGCTTGTATGTGGTTTATTTTGGAGAATGTTCTGTGTGCAGCTAAGGATGTGTATTTTGATGTTGTGGGGTGGAACATGGTAGACATCTACTAAGTCCATTTGTTCAACAAAACTTTGATTCAGTTCTGATATTTCATTGTTAATTTTTGGTCTAGTTGATCTATTTGTGACAGTGGGATATTAAGGTCCTGCTTTACAATTATATTAGTGCTTGTTTGATTTTTCATGTTCATTAATTTTTTTTATATAGTTGGGTGCACTGGTATTTGGTGCATATATATTTATGATTGTTATCTCTTCCTCTTGGATTGTTCCCTCTACAAGTATGTAGTTACCTTCTTTGTCTCTCTTAATCACTCTTAGCTTGAAATCCACTTTATCTGCAAATAGAGTAGCTACCCCTGCTTCTTCCCAGGTTCCTGTCATGTGGAGTGTTGCTTTCCATCCTTTGACTTTCAGTCTGTGAATTTCCTTTTGAGTTAAATGTGTTTCTTTTATACAGCATATTGTTGGATTTTGTTTCTTGATCCACTCTTCCAGTCTGCTTCTTTTCATTGGTGAATTGAGGCCATTTAATTTATGATATAAGGGATATGTATTGGCTTACATTTGTCATGTTATTTTCCTGCTGTTGGTTTCCTACTTTTCCCCTCTGTTTAATTGCTTGCTGTGCTTGGTGGTTCCTTTCTATTGTTGTTCTTCAAATTGTGGTCATTTTTATCTCTTTCTAGAATATCTTTCAGTATTCTTTGTAGGGTTGGTTTGGCGGTCATGAAATTCTTTAGTTGTTCTTTGTCATGGAAATATCTTCTCCATTAATTTTGAAGGATGCTTTTGCAGGGTACATCACTCTAGGTTGCAAGTTGTTTTGTTTTAGGACCTGGAATACTTCATTCCAAGCTCTTTTTGACTTGATGGTTTGCGTTGAGGAATCTGCCGTGATTCTGATGGGCTTTCCTTTATAGGTGATCTGTTTCTTTTCTATAACAGCTCTTCATATTCTGTTCCTTTGCTGAATTTCTTGGATCTTGATTATTATATGTCTGGGTGTAGACTTATTTTGGTTATGGCTAATTAGAGTTTTATATACCTCACTTACCAGTGTGTCAGATTCTTTTTCCATGCTTGGATAACATTCTCCTATTACTTCTTTAAATAGTCTTTTTATGTCATTTCTGTTGATTCTTGCTGTTTTGTTGATACCTATCAATTTTATGTTGTTTTTCTTTACATCATTATGTAGCTGTTGAATTGTTATTTCCTGGTTTCTTGTTATTTTTAAGAGCTCTTTCGAGATCGATAGCTGCAGTGCTGTCTTCAAGATCTGAAAGTCTATGTTCAGTTTTGTTCAAGTGGTTTTGCCAGCTTTTGATGGAATTTTAAATTTCCCGAATATGTCTTTTAATCTGTTTCATGCATTCTAATTCTTTCCTATATCGTTCATGCAAGGTTTCCCTCATTTTTCTTTTT
>NW_004955405.1:31693960-31767001 GCF_000276665.1 Chinchilla lanigera | reverse complement strand
GGTGTGGGCGAGCACAGACTCGAGCCCAGGTGTCTAGCCGCTCCTGGAACACTGGCTCTCCCTCATTTTTCTATGCTCCTCTATTTTTTCTCTATGTCTTCTTTAGGTATGGTGAGCAATTCTTTGGTACTTTTTATGATGGTTAGTCAACCTCAGTCTTGGTATACCAGGAAGAACAGCTGATTAGAGCAGTTATGTCACCTTGGCTAAAGGGGTCTAAACAGCAGTAACACTAGCATGAAACACAACCTAAAAATGTCAAAGTGAGATAACTTTTCATTTGCCACCTTTAACTGTATGAACTAAATTTATGGTTATATAAAGAAAATCTAAAACAAACCAGAAAATTGTATGCAGCAATAGAAGCCCTCAAAATGGCAATTTTACCCTCAGGAGAGAAAATATAAAAGGGGTTGGGGTAAAAATAGAGAAACAGAAGAAGAGGAAGAGATTAGCCGCAAGGCTGGAGGACAAAGGGAAGGGAAACAGAAGGAAGAAATAAAAACAAGAACAGAATAAAACAGCAACACAAAAACTAGAAACTATGTTCAACTTGGCTACCTGCCAGCTCGAACTCATCTCCCTGACCCCAATACTAGAGTTGCTAGATTAAGCCAGCAGTTGCTCTGAGTTCCAAGGTTGGTTGGCCCCTTTCCTCTCCCAAAATAACTCCATAGCCACTGCAGTCCTCTGTGTGTACAGTTATGTTACATGGGTGTGTTTCTCTGTGGAGCCCTTTGGGATCGCCAGCAGTTCCCATGGGTCTGCAGGTGCCAGCTGCCCTTCCCAAGCAGTGAGTCTAGGTTCAGGGAGAAAGCACCGCCTGCCACCTCCCTCCTTCTTTGTTGAAGTCTCTCTTCTCTCTCCCTGTGGACTTCAGATCCTTCCTGGGTCCTGGGGAACCAATTCCCTCTTTCTTTTCCTCATCATGGTGTTAAATTCCTGTGTCTGGACACCAAATCTTGGAGAGGCTCTTTCTCTGCTGCTCTCCACTCTGCCATGTTTTTGAAAGTTTTCCCAAAATGAAATTTTAAAATAGAAATTTGCCCTACTACTTCAATGATGGATATAAAATAGCTGAAGGAAGAAAATTTAATGTACTTTATTAAAACAGTGACTTTGATACCATTAACCCTTGGGGCATAAGACTAATTTCGTTGTCTAAGTGCTTGAGTTTGTGTCTGTCAGACCCATGTCTATCTTTAGAATGTTTCTGTTGATGAATTATTCATTCTAATGTTGTAAATTTTATTACATTAAACAAAGATTGCTTACCAGGAAATAAAAATCACAAAAATAACATATAGAGTTTTTAACACTTACTGAGTATTTATAAAAAAGCATCAACATTTTCAACATCATCTGGTTTTTGGTACACAGAGTGTGAAAAAGAACATCAGAAATAAATTTTCATATGAATTACAATAAAAATAACAATAGAAGTCTACCAAAAAAAAATCGTTACTTCAATTACCACACCCAAGGCAGTCTGCACACACAACAGCAGCATGTTCCATGCACACACATCACCTACACTGACAGCACCTTTTACTTGTTTGTAAAACCTAAAAGATAACATCAAAAGGAAGAACCTATGGGAACTACAATGTATGTACAAGTATTGTTAACACTGGTAGTACAATGATCCCTCACATGTTGCAGGATTTACATTCCAGAGACCCCCGCCATAGGTGAAAACCCATGAAGTAGCGGCATATATTTATTCTATTATTTATATATATTTTAAGGCTTTATAAGCCCTTCCCACACTCTTGTAAACCTTTCCCACTGTCTTATTAACCTTTCCTACACTCTTAAAAACACTTCATATGCTCTTAAACACTTTCTACACTCTTAAACCTATGTAATTTTAACAACATGTAAAATTCTATATGGGTACTCACCAGCAAAGCACTCAATGGTCCTGATTCTGCGTCATCACCCTGGTCACCTTCCTGAATGTCCATGCTTTCTGCAAAACTATCATGAAGTTTCTTGGCCTTCATCTGGATGGTGTTGGTACCCAGTGAGATATTCTTCTTCTTGCAGTCATTTATCCACAGGGCCAATGCAGACTCCATCCTCACAATGACTTTATTGCAGGAAGTGACCACCTTTGTAGGCTTGTTAAAAGTCATTGTTGCCGTAGACCTAGTATTGTTCTCATCTTTCGTTATGTAATAAACAGTAGATTTGTTGATCCTGTAATGGCGGCCTACAGCCATGTAGCTTTTGCTTTCCTTTCACATGTCGAGAAGTTCCACCTTTTCTTTGATGGCAGGCATCTTCTTCTGGTGCTTGGGTGCACTGTCACAAGCCTTAGAAGGAGTAGAATGTTTGGGTGGCATCATAGGGCTTGAAATAAATTCAAACTTTTACAGAACTTCCACAAAAACACAACACACTCCAGAGCAACACTATGCACAGCAATCAGATGTTGATGTGAAGTAGACAAGGAGAGATGCTAAATGTATGGGCATGGCGTAGGAGAGCAAAGAGACCAATGCTGTGGTCACTGAGCCAGTCAGTGCCCGGGGTACAGAACACAGTGCTGTGGTTGGTCACCTTCCATTCCATTAGCCAATAGTGTACCACATACAATCTCGCGCTGGCAAACTTGCACAAGTGGTAGTTATGTCCTGCATTTCCATTGTGTACCGTATAGTATTCATCTGCTGATGAAATACATATTGTAGGGGCTGGGGATTTAGCTCAGTGGCACAGCACCTGCCTGGCAAGCGCAAGGTTGTGAGTTCGATTCCTGGTACCAGAAAAAAACCAAAATACATACTGTGTTTTACTTCAATTTAATACTCTTTTAATGTGTTTGAATTAACTTTTTATATTTTTTATATTGTTTTAAATTTTTTAGGCAAAAATAGCTAAAATCATAAATATTATATAAATATCTATATACTGCAAAAATCCTGCGATATAGCAAAACTCCAGGATACAGGATTAGGTATATATAAGTGAACCACAGTATATCAGGGGATAACTGTACATATGTTGTGTTTTCCTGTACTTCCTTGTAGGGCGCAGCTGACATGTTTTTTTGTTTTCCTGTTATTATAGTAGGTCTTCATGATGCTCCACCTGCCTGTTCACCTATCAGCTCACCAGTGTGCTGTATAATTTTTTCCTGTAGTTCTCTGGACAGAAACATTTTGCTTTTTTTCTACTGTAAATGATCTCTTCTGTTTTTTTGGTAAATGATATCTCATGAGCTTCAGTCCCAATCATCTAAGAAAATTTCTCTGTAATATTTTGTACTTCTTTTTTTCTTCATAAACTGTCAAACTGTGTATGCTGCACATGTTTAAGATCAAGTAAAGCACAACCATTGGCCAATGCTTTGTGTTTCAAGTGACATCGTAGTTGCTGCATGTATTAGTCACGGTTTTACTGGAGAAACAGGTATAACAAAAGATGTACAGATGTATAAGAAATTACAAGATTGGCTTATGACAGTCAGCCAGAGAGTTGTATGAGAGGAATCAGTCCAGGGTCTGGAGTTTACTGCAGAGTTCCGTGCAAGTCCGTACCAGGAGTCTGCGATGGAAGGCTTAAGGATCCAAGGTGGAAGCCGAAGAGTCTGCACTAGAAGCCAGGAGACAAGTCCAAGCTGAAGGTGAAGACTGGAGTTCCTCCAAAAGGAATGGAAGTTCCTCTGTCCTTCTTCATCTTCCTTTTATATTATCTAGGTGATGATCCACCCTAGGGTGGCTCCTCTTATACCCTAGGGTGGTTCCTCCACACCCTAGGATATAGAACTGCTGAGCCAGTTGCAGAGCTAAGTTTAGTTATGCTTCTAAACTTCTCAAGTTGACATAATCAGTCAAACACTATACTGCATAATTGATCAACAATGTCTACACCATGTTTGGTTTTGTTCTTGAAAGTTTTGATCTCAGGCTTTTGTTTTGTTCAGGTTTCCCTATCAATATTTCCATCATGGTGAAATGTTGACATCATCAGTACGAGTTTGCTTTTGTTTTCCTTATAGGAGGACAATGTTGCAGCTTTCTGAAATTCAGAGATTGAAGTATACAGTTCTCTGATTTGAAATTGCAACATTTCACTTGTAATTTCTGCTTTGTTCGTGTATACAGTTCCTTCTCTGGTCAACCTATGCTCTGTTAGGAAATGTAACATCAATTGAAAACTGGTTAACCAACTGTTAAGGGACACATTCTGATTAACTTGGGAGATGGGTGCAACAAGTCTGTTCACAACATTGTATATTACTATATGAATAAGAACTTGATGGCTGAGTTCCAGGATAAATGTCTCAACTGAAAGCATAATAAGTATTTGCATCTACAAGGGCATAAATTTTTATTTTATATTTTATTTTATTTTTTGGTACTGGGGATCAAACTCAGGATCCTATGCTTGCTAGGCAGGTGCTTCTGCTGCTGAGCTATATCCCCAGCCCAGTGGTGTAGATTTTTATGCCATGTTTTGACCCATTGCTTTTCCATAAGTCTTTTATATTCCTACAGTCACCATGAGAAATCCCTGCTAAGCACAGCAGGCTCATGAATGTTTTTGGTTCAGCTAGTGAGGTGTCATAATAAATACATTTTTTAATATGGCTATAGGTGCATATATAATGTTGTACTTGCATTTTAGCCTTTGTGTATTTCACAGCATCTTACAGCACTTCGTCTGTTATAGTTTCTAACACTGAATGGCAGTGCTGGCTTTCTGCCCAATTTGTTTCACCTCTGCCAAGACCTTCACTGTGTTTTCAGACCTAATTCTAACATTGGATTGTTCTGTTTGGTTGCTTGGCCAGACTGGTCTAAGACGCACTCACATTGCTCTTTTCTTCATCATCTCAATCAAAGAGGTCTGCATTTCCTGTGTCTGCATTAGTTGATTCTTGCTCTATTTCACGGTCACAGGAACTTTGGCTTACATGGCCAACATCAAAGTCATCATCATCATCATCATCCACCAAACCATTTTTCTGTTATGTCTGGGTTTCTTTTGTTGTGGTTTTTTTGAGACTGGATCTTACTACATAGTTCAGGCTGGCCTTGAAGTCACTATGTAGTTCAGGCTGGCCTCAAAATTGCAGTGATCCTCCTGCCTCAACCTCGCAAGAGCTGGAATGACAGGCATGTGTCACTATGCCCCTATTCTTCTGTTATGAAAATGTTTTATCATAATGGGTCATATTTATCATCCGTGCATGAATAATCTGATGATTATTTTCAGTGTCATTATACTAAATTGTGCTACTTCTACCGGAAAAATCAAAAGAAAACTTTTTATTAACAAATCCTGAAATGGTATGGGTTTGCTGGATCCTCTGAGATGCTTGGGTAAACATACCCAAAAACTGTTCCAGGGAGGATAAGGGTGCATCCAAATCCTACGTTACCACTTTCGCATGTGTGCACACTCTGCCATTCATCATACCAAGTGGGTAAGCACATAGATTGCAAGGAAAGGTACTGAGACATGCAGCCAGCTACTACAACGTAAAAGTACAAATTTACAGTAGAAAAGTAAGGGATGGGTCTGCTGGGCCCAGGCTTATGCCTGGAGAGTTAAAATGAGGAAAATCTTTCATCAGGACAAAATTTAAACATTGTAAAACATAAATACATTAGCTACAGGTAGGCAAGAAACTTTTGATGTCAAAATGATGCCAAGCTGTTTTTGTTTTTGTTGATCAGGGTTTCGCAATGTAGCTCAGACCGGCCTTGAACTTACTATATAGCCAAGGCTGGTCTTGTGTTGGTCTATAATTCATTTCTGTCAGGGTGACAGGTCCCGAGAACAAGGTACCTGTGGTTGAATAGAAAAGCAAGAGGAACAAGAAAAACAAGGGAGGCATAATTCTGGGATCGGGGCTAGCAGCCTCTTGGACTGAAGCCCCAATTACCAATCTCAGTCACCTTTTATTGAGAGAGAACAAAGGAAGCAGCTAGTACAAATGGGCAGATATCAAACGTCTTAGCAAGGACAATACAATTCAACTATCATAAATACGAGATTTAACTTAGTAAGCCATCATGTTATCATTCCTTCTGTCATGTCTCAGTAAAGCATTTAGTGTTGACCTCCGGGCTTTCCACGACACCAGTTCTGCAATCTTATCCTTTCCACCAGTGCTTTTGCTAGACTCTTCCAGAACCCAACAAACATGGCTTGGTCAGGCCTGAGGCAATACATGGAGAGAATGTCCTTCTCCATAGTCGAGCTCTGGAGATCCCCCTACCTCAGCCTCTGGAGTGCTGGCATTACAGGTGTGTGCCACCATACCAGGCTAGATATGATTTTATACCCGGGGGTACTTGATTAATGTTGATTCTGTCATAAGGGAATACGAGAAATGAGAATTTAGGTGTTTAATGTGCCTTTATTGGATTGACTCTTGGTAACAGTAATTCTAAGTCCCTTTAATTCTTACTGAGCTCACATACCGTTAAGAAGCAGAAATATCTTTTGTGTGCTTTACACATGAAAGTTTTCTCTGCCTGCTCATTGAAATCCTGCAGGCTTTTCTGCTGAGGCCTGTGGTGAGTGGATTCCTAAGTAAAATCTGTTACCATGGGCACAAGTATGGGGATTTATGGACACTTCCTGTGCATTCACCTGAGCTCAGGGGAAAACATTCTATCTTTCCGGCCCTACAGTTTTTTAGGGGGGGATATTTGAGACAGGGTCTTGCTGTACAGTTGAGGCTGCCCCTGAACTAACTATATACCCCAGGCTAGCCTCGAATGTGGCAATCCTCCTGCCTCAGCTACCCGAGTGCTGGGATTATAGGTGTGCTCTACCATGCCTGGCTTCCCTGGCCTACTTGGCAGAGGATAGGGAGTTTAGCATTTCCCTTGGGCTTGGGGTCAGTGAGGGCTGGTATCTAGAGGATTATGGGCTGGAAGTGGACTGAAAACCATGGTCACAACCCATGTGTCAGCATGCTCTGAGTTTTCTTTTTCTTGTTTGTATTTGGGGGGAGATCAGGTGGGGATAGCTGTCACTACAGCCCATCCTCACTCTTGCCTTTGAACTTTCCAAATATTATTAAAGAAACAGCACACACAGAGTTAGAGAGCAGTGGAGTCTGCCTTTTTTGGGGGAAACCCAGGTCCTTCCCTGGTGCCCGCTTCTTAGTTTAGGAAATGGACCTGTTAGCCCTAGCGTGCTTTCAAAAATAAATTGCTTCCACATGGGTCTTTGGGGTTATTGATGATTCATAGCTGGCCTGGTGTAGACTTTTAAGATAGAGCTTTTGTGGATTGTAACTGAGGAAGTGAAATGGTAAATAAAATGGGCTCATAATAGTTGTAAATAAAGAAGTGGGCTGAATTTATTCATGTCAGAAATTTGTATTGTTTTTATTTTTGTTTTGTTTTTGAGACAGGGTCTCACTATGTAGTTGAAGTAGGCCTTGAAGTCTCTATATAATTCAGCCTGGCCTTGAGCTTCCTATGATCCTTCTGCCTCAGCCTCCCAAATGCTGGAATTAACAGGCCTGTGCTACCATGCCCGCCATGACAGTAATTTGACCTCCCCTGTCTGGGTCCTTATAAAGGTCCCAAGAAGCCCCCTAACCTATCCCCACATTGGTGGGAAATCCTAGTTCTGGTATCATTCCTCTCAGAGAATGAGGTGCTTACTTATGTAGGTTTGGATAAAAGACATTCACACTGAAAGCAGGTGTCCTTGGGGCTTAACTACTGGTTCCCTTGAGAGTTCTCCCCATTTTTGTTATGGTGGGGCCTGCATTTGATGTTACATTGAACATGCTGCTTCATGGACTATGTCACATTTCTGTAACATAAGCTTAGTCTCTGTAACTTGAAAATTGTATGAGCTGGTTGTGGTACGCACACCTGTAATCCCAGCTGCTTGGGAGCTAAGGCAGGAGGATGGAGGCCACCGAGACCCTGTCTCAAAGCAAAATTAAGAAAAGGACTGGGGCTATGGCTTAGTGGTAGAGCTCTTATCTAGCATGTGTGAGGCTCTGGGTCAGTCCCTAATACTGAAAAACAGAGAAGAAAGAATATTGCTTGAGTTTGTCTTGGCAGTTTGTTTGGATGTGTATGTAAAATATAACTAGATGTACTCAAAAGTATTTGTTTATTTATTATGGTTTGTTGCAGGGTCTCGCTGTGTAGTCCAGGCTGGCCTCAAACTTGCAGTGATTCTCTTGCGTCAGCCCTCCTGGGTGCTAGGATGACAGATGTGCGCCACTGTGCCCGGCCTCAGAAAGTGAACTTTGGAAACCCCTTGTCTTGGTTACTTTTCTCTTGTTGCTGGTACAAAATACTTGCCGCCGAAAATTAAGGAAGGAAAGGTTTATTTCGCTTACAGGTTGTGGAGGTTTCAGTCCATACTTGGTAGGTTACAAGGCAGAGTGGCACATGGCAGAGGGGTACAGGTCATGGTGGCAGAACACAGCAAAAGCAACAACCACAAAATGGGGGGAATGGCGGCAAGCAGCCTCTTCCTCTCCCTTACATATGCAAAGTGTCCACTCCAGAGAGGGTGTAGCTCTCACACTCGTAATCAATCAAACTCTAAAAGCCTGCCCCATGACCGCATGAGGCTTTGGGGGGACACCCAGACACAAACCATGACACCCCTCAACATAGTTTCTCAGGATAATCCTGATGGAAACCACCATTGTACCTCCTTGAATTGCGGGCTCTTTCCCCTGGTGCTGTGATTGGACAGCAGGGTGCTTGGCCAGGGGACCTTACGCATCTCTGCAGAGTGGGCAGGGACCTCGGGTCTGGCCACCAGGCTCTTGGTTTGCCCTTGGTATCGAGGCAGGACAGAGCAGCAGACTCTGATCAGGGCCCTGCACTGCAGTGGCTTTGCTCTGAGTCACGGTCACATTTTCCAGAAGTCCCACGCCCTCTCATGACTTTAGGATCCTGATGACAAGACATGAGAGGAAGCAGTGTGGCGCGCACAGCTGACCCCAGCCAGTGGTGACCCAGTTAGTGACGGAGCCAGAGGCTGCGCTCTTTCCTTGCCGGCTCCCCGCTTGGGTCCTCACTGCGGGTTAAAGCCTGGTGAGGCCCCAGAGAGGCTTGGACTAGGTCACCAGCCTCTGTCCCAGCTGCTCAGCAGCCCAATTTCCAGTTGCACCTCCCACAGCGAGCTGGACCTGGTGGCACACACCTGAAATCCCAGCAGTTGGAAGTCTGAGGCAGGAGTTTGCGGCCAGCTTAGGCTACATGGTGAGTTCCTGGCCAGCCTGAACTATGTAGCAAGACCTTGTCTCAAGAAAGAAAAAAAGCTGTGGCCTTCTGCCTGTCACTGCACAGAGGCACCTGCCTCATGTTCCCCATGCACCTCTGCCAGGTCACCCTCCCGTTGTGTCCGTCCCCCTCCAGCCTCTGCTCACAGAGTGCCTTTCCCCCTCTCTTCAGACCTCCCTGGGTTCCATGGGGCGCTTAGATCCCTGTGTGGCCATAGGGTTTGTGGGTTGGGCTGTTTTGTTTAGGGCTAGGATTGGGTCCAGCACACTGGGCCACATGCATGGTGATTATTTTCTCTTCATTGTGTGTGTGTGTGTGTGTGTGTGTGTGTGTGGTGCTGGATCAGACCCAGGGCCTCACATGTGCTCGGCAAACATTCAGCTGCTGAGCTGCATCTCAGCCCTTCTTGGAGTTTCAGAAACTGGTCCCTGCCCCCATGTTTATCTTGATCCTGTGGGTGTCCTAGTTCTTTTTGTGTTTTTTAGTCCTGTTTGGGAAAGTCTCACTCAGGAAGAAAATAAAAAGAAGTAATCATAGAATTTATATATACATTTGTATGTATGTATATATTTTTCTGTTTTGTTTGAACAGGGTCTTGCTGTATAGTTCAGGCTGGCCTTGAACTCATGATGATCCTCCTGCCTCAGCCTCCCAAATGCTGAAATTACAAATGCGTACCACCATCCCAGCTTTGGAGAATTGGTAGTTTGAGCATAACTAATTCTAATAAATTATCTTCATCTTGCCCCTGAAATAATAAGTGATACATAATAGGCCCTCAATAAATGTTTATTGAAATAAATGATGCACCTTTTGATATATTTGAAGTAGTATAAAACACATATGTAAAGATACATGTGTGTACAACTGTAAATGTGTGGATGAGTGCACATGTAGCCATCTCAATCTTACTACTAATTTTAAGCGGCTTTTATTTTATCTGGTACTAGATAGGTATATACTGCACCATGAAGAGAGGAAGGGGAGAAATGATGTTGGGTCAACCTTTATCTAAAACTTTTTTTTCCCCAATTAAAAAAAGATTTATCTTTGGTTCAGCAACAATACTGGATTGGGAACTTGCTGTATTTATTAGAAGCAGATTTGAAGTCGATAGAATGCTTTTCTATTTACATTAATGAAAGGATTTTACTCCACATTTCTTGAAGAGCATTTTTGTTTTGAGACAGGGACTCCCTACATTGTTCAAGCTGGCCTTGAACTTACTATGATCTTCCTGCCTCAGCCTCCAGAGTGCTGGGATTACAGGCATGCACCCCCCAACACCCAGCAGATTATTAAATAACTTATTTTCAAAAACAATCACTAAATTTGTCCTGTGGTGGCTATTGTTCAAGCTGTGAATAGTGTTTCTACTCACTCTGTGATAAACATGAAAACAGGCAAAGAAAGTCCATGATCAGGCAGTTGTGAGGCAATGTTTAGAAGGAACCGAACAGCATTCTAAAGCCCAGTAGGTCCTGCTTGGTGTGAGTAGATGTAGAAAGCAGAAGCAGCGCCAGACGTAGTGGAATACACCTGTAATCCCAGCACTTGGGAGGCTGAGCCAGGATGATTGCCACAAGTTCAAGTCTAGCCTGGGCTACATAGTGAGCCCCCTGTATCATAAAGCCAGAGAAAGAAAATAAAAAAGCAGAGGAAGAGAAAGATCATAGTTTGTATTCCCGTGTTGATGTGTTATTACTTAGAAATGAGAATTTCTGAAAGTGAGGGTATTGGAGTGGGCTTCTTCCTTCAAGTTTGGGAGGAATTACATGCAACATTTTGTGGAGTGTTTTGCATCAGGGTCTTCCTATGTATTCCAAGGTGGCCTTGAACTCACTGTGTAGCCCAGGGTGACCTTAACCTTGTGAGATCCTGCTGCTTCAGCCTACCAGGTGTTGGGATTACAGGTGTGCACCTCCTTTCTTCCATTCTTTGTTTAAGGAGGCTCAGAGTAAAGTCAGGGCAAACTGTCAGCTGCAGAGGGGACGGTGCTTTGGGACTTCCTTCAGGGGAGCTTGCCTTTCTTTCCCCGTCTGCTTTCTTTCCCTGTTCTGCATCCTGCTGCCCCATGCTGGGATGTTGAATTGAATGGAGGCTCACGGGGTGTTTTCGTAAGGAACCCTGGCAACTGTTAGGCCTGGCTCAGCACCTTGCGGGTTTTCTGTTCTTGAAAACTCCTAGAGGAAATGGATTAAATAGTTTTCTAAAGATAATTCTATCAAAAAGGAATTGATGCAGGACATCTGACCGGAAAGAGGAGCTGGACGTACTTCCGCTGTGTGTGTGTACAGAATGTATCATGTAGGAAAATGTTGGTGACTGTAAAAAGCCAGGACCCCGTGTAGTCCTCACACCACCTGTATGGATCTTAGCCTGTAGACCCTCATCCAGTTGCCTGTCAGTAAGAAGCATCTTCTGGTTTCACTTTGTCTTGGTTTTCTAGAAATCAGGCTCCATTCTGACTTAAGACTGTCTTGGGGAGCCATGCAAAAGCCTGTGTTTCCAGGACTCAGAAGGCTGAGCCAGGAGGATCACCCTGAGTTCAAGGCCAACCTGGAAAACAAAGCAAAGCTCTGTCTCAAAAAAAAAAAAAAAAAAAAAAAAAAAGAGGCAGGTCTGGGGAACTAGAGTCAGCTCTTTATTCCAGTTGCTGTTTTGGCCCACTTTTGTCTCCACTGTGGGCTCCCCAGGAACTCTCGAGGCAGGAAGAGACAGAGGAAACGCGAGGTCCTGTTCCTTTTCCGCAGAGCAGGCAGTGCTGGGTGTTATCTTCCTGGCGCTGGGAAGGAAATGGGGAGAGTAGAAGAGCCCGACTCCTGACTGGCATGTGTAAGGGATCCTAGTTTCATTATCCAGATGTCTAAAATTACTTTATTGATATGTAAGCTGCTCACAGTTATGTGGGCAAAGAATTTCATTGACCATTTTAGAAATGAACATGTAAATGTGGATGCTGCATGCCGTCTTTACTGATTTACTACTAAACTGTTTATCTTCCTTTGGCTTTTTTTTTTTTTTTTTTTTTTTTTGGTTTTTTGAGACAGGGTCCAGGCTGGGCTGGAGCTCACTTTGTAGCCCAGGCTGTCCTCGAACTTGCAAGGATCCTCCTGCCTCAGCCTCCCAAGTGCTGGGATTACAGATGTACGCTACAACATCCAGCATATCACTGCTTTAAAATTAGATCTCTTGTGACCTATTTCTGTTCAGTTAATGTCACTCATCCTGCTGGTGACATGGACTTGGAGCCATGGAGCCTGCACTGTTTCTCCCTCTTGTGTCCGCCCCATCCTCGGCCTAGCTGAAGCCTGCCTGATTGGGCCTCTTGCACCATGGAGAAGCGGTGGGCAGTTACCAAGGGGCACTCCGCTGTCTGCTGGGATTGGGGTGCAGTGCGCGTTTGCATGCAGAACACAAGCTGTTCCGCAGAGGGCTGAGGGCATAGGAAGGAGAGACCAGTGCACTCTTGGGACAGAGTTGCGAAGGTTCCTGGGAGGAAGCAGTTTTGGCACCCAAGGTCGCCCACATTTCATAGCAGTGTGTTTTGATCCTTGTTGTTCTATTTTTAGTTTTTGCAGTGCTAGTGATAGAACCCAGGGCCTCCTGCATGCTAGGCAAGCTCTGTAAGACACCGGGCCCCAGTCATATCCAGCTTGTTTTAATATTTAAAGCTTTCTTCTGTTCTTTGCAGCACTGGGGATTGCATCCTGACCCTTTTCCCTTATTCCCAAAGATTAACTTTTGTATTTTGACTCCTTCTGCATCCCTGTCCAATGTGAACTGATCATTACCTGTTTTTGTTATTGTTGTTTGTTTTTGGTCTTTTGAGATAGGGACTTACTCTTAGATAGGTAGCTCAGGCTGGCCTCATGGTGATCCTCCTGCCTCAGCCTTCTAAGTGCGGGGAGTATAGACATGCACCACCACACCCAGCACAATTACCATCTTAATGATAGCCTTGCAAATGTTTGACCAAGAAGCACCTTTCAGCTCTCTAGAGGAAGCAAAGTCTGTTTCCTCCCAATGCCACTGCATTTTTTAGTAATTATCAGAAATTGTTATGCTGTGGAGTCCAAAACAATCCTCTGATGACTAATTGGAAAAGCTTTTTAGTTTGTTTTGAGACAGGCTGTATAGTCTAATGGCCTCCAGGTCCTGGTGATTCTCCTGCCTCAGCCTTCTTTTAGAAACCAGACCTCGCGGCACGCCCTGTCATCCTAGATGCCCTATCATCCTAGATGGTCAGGAGAATTGCAGGATTGAAGCCAGTCTGGGCAATTTAGCTAGACCCTGCCCCAAGATAAAGACAACAAATGAACAAAAAATGTGAAAGGTTGAGGCAGGAGGATTGAAAATTCAAGGCTGGGCTTGAATTTAGCAAGACCCTATCTCAGAAAATTTAAAGCACAGCTGGCTGGAATCATACTCGGTGTGAAGTCACTGAGTTCAATCTACAGCACTGCAAAAAATAATGATGGCAACAATACTGATAAATAAAAACTTTTTTAAGCCTTGAAAGCCTTATCACAGGGAGGTCTCACCAAAGCCCTGGGATCCCACCCACCCGATGCTGACTCACGGGGTAGGACCGGCCAGCTCTCCAGTTTATTTCCGGGGAGCTTTGCTGTGAGGCCAGCGCTCTCAGAGTGCGGTGGCATCTTAGGGGAAGTGCAGGGCTTAGCCTTGAGCTGGGCACAGTGTGCAGTGACAGTGCTTGCCTGCCGCTGAAGCCCTGTCTCGGTCCTCAGCAGCGCAGAAGTCCAGCCAAGCCTCACACTGGTCTGTCTTTGTGGAAGACAGGTGCTGTCAGCCTGTTCCCTCTGCTCTTCCTTTTTCCTGCCGATCGAGACCCAACAACGAGTAACCCAGCCGGCTGACTTTTATCCCTGCACCCAGATAGGAAATCTTGCTAGACGGCTCTCTCCTTCATAGGCGTGGTGGCATAGGCCTGTAATCTCAGCACTGGGGAGGCTGAGACAGGAGGATCCTTGGGAGTTCAAGGCCAGCCTGAACTGCATAGTGAGATCGGGTTTCCAAAACTCCCTCTACCCCACCCCAGGGCATGACTCTGCCTGTCCCAGCAGCTCTGATGAGGCTGCGCCCACTTGAGTGGGCGATGAGAGGCCCTGAGGCCCTGCACTGAGCAAGAGGAAACAGGCTGCAACCATAGGAGGTGACCCTGTGCCCCCTGGCCCGCACCAGGCTGTGTGGCCCCAGCTGAGAAGTGAGGCCTGCAAGTCTATGTTAGGGGCAGTCAAGAGCTGGCTGAACGTCTCTCTTCAGCCATCAGAGCCAGCCCGGAAGCACTCACCGGAGCCGGGTGTGGCTGCCCCCCAACCCCCAGCACTAAGCTCTGTCCTGCGGCGTGGCTCCTTGGTTCACTGTGACCTGGCACCAGCCCTTCTCTGCTCTTGGCACCACCCGCTTCTCTGTTCTGCACACATCTGGCAGCAGAAAAGAGGTTTCTAAAGGCAACTTTTTCCTGAGTCTTTTCAACCAGCAGCAGAAAGCATTGTTTCCGTGGACCTAGGAGCTTTCCTGTGGAATTCCCCTATAGGTCTGCACAGTGGCAGTGAGATTCAGGACTCTGTCTCCGTGTGAGGCACCGTCCTCCGTGGGGCAGGCCAACACAGCCCCGGAGGGCTCTTAAATGCAGACTGCTGGCCTCTGTAGCCTTGGAGATTTTTTGTTTGTTTTTAAGATGGTAATAGGTTAGACTTCTTTTTCTTTTTTTTTTCCTTTTGAGACAGGCACTCACTATGTAACCCAGGCTGGCCTCGAACTTGAGATGATCCTCCTGCCTCAGCCTTCAGAGTGCTGGGTTTCCACACCCAGCTGGCACATGCATAGTTGGTTATAATCAGCATCGTTAGTTTGCAGACCTCATAGATGTGTCCGTAGTATTTGTGGATGAGGCTTTAAAACACCAAGGCTCAGCAGGAGTAGCAGCCCTTCTAGTGTGCCTGGGCAGCCGCTGCCCTCTGTGCTGAGCCAGCTCTGTGTGGCGGCCTGTGGTTCATACCCAGAGGACTTGCTCACCTGCACCAGACACCGGCAGACGCGAGCAGCCAGAAACTTGCTTCCCCCTCACCTTCCAGCTGTCAAGGTGATGTTGGAGTTAGGTTGTAAAGGTGAAAGGGTTTGGATTGTGCACAGCCTCGAGAGGGATTTGAGGGGAAGTGTCACTCGTTGGCTTCTCTGCCCTCAGAAGCCGGGACACTTCGCTTGGGTCTCGAGGCTGGGAGGGCAGGGATGGCTTGGTTCCCATGCACTTCTTGTAACTAACGGCACTCCTGTGTGGTTTCCGTTGAAGCAGCTCTGGACCAGGCCCAGAGGGACCCCGGGATCCTGACCTTGGCCTCGAAGACTTGCCTTCCGATGAGGATGAAGTCATCAACAGCTCGGATGAGGAAGATGGCAGCTCTGGATCGAGTAAAGGGGAGCCAGAGCCACTGGAAGATAAGCAGGTGCGCTTTGGTCACTAATTATTTCTACTCTGTGCTCGATGGCCTGTCACCGTGCTTGAGTAATTTGCTTTCATAGTGGCAAAAACACAGTCTTTGGAGCCAAACTATCGTGTTGCCACCACTTCTAGCTGTGATCTTGAACAGCAGCTTCCTTTCTCTTTTCCGTGGCTCCCCCATCTATAAAGAGTGGAGGGAGCATGCTCCCCTTGTGTTTCAAGGTTCTTGTGATGAATGATTATACGCTGTGTGGGACAGAGCCTGGCACCAAGTGAGTGCTTGATAGGGTTCTGCTATTAGGTATCGTTTATATGAAGCAGATTGAGCAGGCAGGGACATCCAGATGGCTGATCATAAGCTGAGAAAGGCTGTCCAGCATCGTCAGCTAGTGAGAGGGATGCGTCCAACCCCGGCGAGATCCCTCTTCCCACCCACTAACCAGCGTGGCTGTGATCAAAATAATGACAAGTACCCCTGCCAGCGCTCACAGACCCTGGATTCTGCCCTCTGCACAAAAATAAGTCGGTGAAACAGGCCCACAGACTAGATGGGTTAAACATCAGGAATGTGTTGCCTCCCAGGGCTGTAGGCAGACATTAGCAGAGAAGCTGGCAGTGGGCCTTGCACCTGGCACCTGCAGGGAGGCTGTTTCATTGCTCTTCTGATTCCCGGCCTCCCGGGCTGCGTGGTCATGGGGCCCTCGGCCACTTGCTTCTTGGTTGCATGGTGCTGTGCTCACACCAGTCTGCACGTCTGAGTCTCTTCCAAGGGCTGCTGTCAGGTGCAAGCCCAGTGTGACTTCACGTGCAGCAACTCTGTTTGCACCTGAAACACACCCCTTGGTCCTGGAGCAGCTCCAGGAGGGCACGGTGTGGTCCTTCCTGGTTCCATGTCCATGGACTTATATGGCCCAGTGCTGCCCTGGGCAGAGCCAGAAACATCCCTGCGATTCAGAAAGAGCAGATGTCTGTTATTGCATGCTTGCTTTATTGCAGGAAAGCAGACAGGGCTTAAAAGCTTACCTCTTCAGGTAAACACGGCATTGCGAAGGAGTAGTCACCTGCAGCCTCTGTGTGTCCGAGCCTCTGCTGGGGTAGGGTGTCACACTTGGCCATGGGAAGTAGCTGGGATAGGACCTGACTTGGTGCGGTCCATTGCACAGGAAGAAGAGGAGTTTAGACAGGTCAGGTGACATGCCTTGGAGCCTCTGAGTTGAGATTTCAGCCAACATCCACCTCTGCTGACAAGTGGGAGCGTCATTCACTGAAGCTGAATAATGTGTATGGAACATGTTGGGCCAGGGAAATGAGCGTGCTAATCCCGATTGTCCTTTTTCAGAAATGTTTTAGCTATGTATTTTTCATTGTTTCAATGTGTAATAAGTGCTTGCTCTATAAATGAAGTGTAGTAGCTCCAGGAATGGTGGCGCATCATGTAAACTCCACTTGAGAGGCTGAGACAGGAGGATCATCATGAGTTTGAGGCCAACCTGGGATACATAGTGAGTTCAAAGCCAACCTGAACTATACAGTAAGATTCTGTCTCAAAAAAAAAAAAAAAAAAAAAAAAATAATAATAATAGTAGTAGTAATAATAGTAATAATAAAAAATAAAAATGAAGTATATTCCTTTCTGGGTTTTGTGGTTAGAATATTCACCCTATTTACCTTCTTTGTATATTTGCTTCTTTGTTCTTTTTCAAATCTTTATTTTTTAACTTAATTAAAAAAAATTTTTTTTAGGTAAGGTCCCACTGTATAGTTCAGGCTAGCCTTGAAATCATTATGTAGCCCAAGCTGGCCTCGAATGTGAGGTGATTCTCCTGTCTCAGCCTCCTGAGTGCTGAGGTTACGGGCATGCACCACCATGCCTGGCTTTCAAATCTTCCTTATAAAATAGCTCATCATATATTCCCTCATGAATAGTGGTGTGAGAAACTAGAGAGAGCATTGTCTCTTAGGTGTTAATTATGCTTTGCCTTATATTTGGCGTGACCTATAAAGAGATACTCATTAGGTCGGTCTGAATGGTAACATTCTTTGTTTTTTATTAGATGTCTACAGTAGGATAGAAGAGACCTTTTAATGATGCTATTAAAAATAGGTAAATTTCACTGGGCGTTACTTGTAGTAAAAGTATGAAAAGAGAACACAAGAGTTTGCAAAGCTGGACTGTTGTCAAAAGATCAGAGCGTAAAAGTGGGTTTCAGATCAAAGGTACTGTTTTGCAAGGCTGGACTGTTTCGGGATTTGTTTGACGTATTTTATGACCTTGACAAATAACTTCATGTATTTATAGCTCATGTTTCACCTTCTACAGCAGTGTGCTTTTTGGGAGATGCTGTTATTTAACCGGCAATCTGCTTTGAAATGTGATACAATTGAAGTGGGGATTTTATTAACTGAAAAGTTGAGATGCCAAGTATGGCCTCTCTTGAGGGCTTACAGGGAAGTGTGTTTTTCCAGTGTCATTTGACTTGATCAGAACCAGTCACTGTTCTGACTCTCTGTGTAGATTAGGGTAACCTAGTGTGTATCCCAGGCTTGCCTGGAACTCTTGGTGATCCTCCTGCCTCAGCCTTCTGAGTGCTGGGATTATAAGTGTGGGCTGCTAGGCCCATCTTGGTCATTAGTCTTACCCGTTGTTTTGTTTCTTAGGTGTCTGACTTTTTATCCACTGTGATAATTATTTTGATCCATTGATTCATTTTCTAATAATTATCCTTTAGTTAGCAGTTTAGTTTTCCTAGTTTAAAAGGATAAACAGAGAAATGTGTAGATTCTCAATTTTGAAATCAGAACAGGCCTTTTCATCTAGTTCAGCCCACTAGTTGAGTTTACGTTTGTGTTTTCATGTTACACAGCACATGTGCAAAGTGATGCACTTGGTCCTCAATTCTGTGATGGTACCCATCGCCCTGTGCATCTTTGCTTACTCCTGAGTAATAACTACACGGTAGATTGGGCCCCGAGCTCTGTCAGAAGTATGCAGGATGGATAAAGTCACCGGCTGGAGGGAATAAAGGTGTATGGGTCAGTGAACACAGCCTGCTGAGTTAGGGCCTGTGCATACTGTGTGCACACAGACTCCTCTGTCTTTGGGAGTGGCGGGTGAGAGCATCAAGGCGGCTGCCCTCACAAGTAAACCTTTGCTTGCCATCTTCACGGGTACCTTGAAACATGGCAGGCAGAAGTCCTTGGAGAGCCAGCGTGGTGGCTCATGCCTGGAATTCCTGCACCAGGGGGCTGAGGCAAGAGGATCACTGAGTCCCACCCAGCCTGGGCTACACAGTGAGACCTTGTCCCCCACACAACCCTGACAAAAATTGCCCTATGAACACGGATTGTGTTATTGTGCAGGTAAAAGTTGTTCAGGTTGCCGTCCTCAGAAAAATAAGAGTGTACCTTTAGTATAAATAAGTGGAGGCCCTTTAATATTTTCTGCTAGTTAGCTTCTGAACATTAATGAGAATTTAGGAAGGAAACCCTAGGCAATTGCATTTCTTTTGAAGGATGTTTCAGTTAAATAAACAAACTTCTGAGGCAGTGTTTGCAGAAGCAGGCTGAATAAGTGTGCGAGGTTTTTGCATGTGCTGGGATTGGAACCCAGGGCCTCGCCAATGCTAGGCAGGTGCTATACCACTGAGCCACATCCCTCGCCAAACAGAGGCAGGCCAGAGAGATCTTGTGTCTAAGGTAGCTTCGTAGGCCTCGCAGCTTCCTGTCATTCAGAGTGGTTAGCATATCAAAGCTTTGTACTTGGGGGCTTGTTCTGAGACAGGGTCTTGTTATGTAGCCCAGACTGGCCCGCAGTCGTGTAGGTCCTGCTGAGATTCCACCACACCTGGGTTGGGGTGGTGTTTTTCCTGAGCCCTGGCACGCTGGCGTACAGGTGCTTGTTGGGTTGTTTAGACTGATCCATGGCCATCAAATGCTTTACTTTGGTGACACCTTTTCTGATTTCACACTTCTGGCCCATTATGATCTTTTTCTCCTTAAGACAGCAGCAGAGTTGTCCTTCTATGTAGTTATTTGCGTATTTGCTATGCTCCCTTTATTCACTTCTAGGTGGCTGGGGCTGTGTCTTTAATCTCCTCTTGTAGCACCCACTTCCTGGCTCCATCTCAGACTCCAGATTAGAGTCTCCAGGAGTCACCAAAGACTGTGGACTGGAGGACGCGCCTGGTGGTCTAACGATCCATCATGTCGGTAGGCTCAGTCAGTTGGCAACAGAGCTGTTTTTTCTCAGTAACTTCGCTACTGCTATGCAGTGTTGGAGCGTAACTTCCTCACCGCAGAGGCTGCAGTGACGGGTGAAGATAGTGCTGAGTCCTTCCTCTTGGAAGTGATCTCAGAATAACAAGGAGGATCAGAAATGTAAATTCTGTCTGTGGGTGTATTATGAGACTGCAGGAATTCCAGATGCAATTCTAGAAGTAAGGGATGCCATCCTCCCAGCAGGGTATAAAGGTTCCAGTTTCTCTACATCTTTTGCAAGACCTGTGTTTTTCTGATTTTTGTTCTATAGCTATTCTGTGGGTGTGAGGTTGTACCTTGTTGTGATTTTAACTTGCATTGCCTTAGTAGTTAATTATGTCAAACAACTTCGCATATACTTATTTTGGCCATTCTGACATAATTGTTGGCAAAATGCCTCTTTACATCTTTCTTTTTATTTGGAGGCAGGATCTCACTGTGTAGTTCAGGCTGGCCTTGAACGCACTATGTAGACCAAAGCTGGCCTAAAGTTCCCAGCCATCCTCATGCCTCAGTCTCCTGAGTGCAAGGATTCACAGGCATGTGCCACCATCCCGGTTTCTTTTTCTCATTTTTAACTGAGTTGTTTAAGTCCTGTGGAGTTACCAGAGTTCTTTATATATTTTGGGTACTAGTCTTTTTTTTCAAGAATCATGATGTGGACAAACGCAGATCAGCACCACACTGAGATTTCATCTCATCCAATCAGAATGGCTGTTATCATCAGAATGCAAAAAACAATGGTGGGCATGTGGTGACACAGGTTTGTAATCCCAGCACTCTGAGACAGGAGGATTGCTGCAAGTTCAAGGCCAGCCTGAACTACACAGGGAAACCCTGTCTCTGGGAAAACAAAAGAAGAAAAAAAAGGGAACGCCCAAAACAGTGAATGCTCATGAGGATGCCAGGAAGGCCCCCTCTGCACTGCTGGGGGAACGCAAGTCAGTATAGCCACGGCGGAAGTCAGTGTGGAGTCCCCCAGAAGCCCAAGTATGGAGCCACCATGTGATGCAGCTGTGCTGCTCCTTGGTGTGACCCAAAGCATTGGAGCCAGCGTGCCTCGGGGCCCCCTGTGCACCGTGGTTACCGTGGCACAGTTCACAGTGGGCCGGGTGTGGACCCAGCCTGGGCGCCCCTCAGTGGACAAGTGGGTCAAGAAAATGTGGTCTGCGCACATAGTGAAGATCATTCAGCCACAGGGAAGGACGTCATGTGCAAGAAGATGGGTGGAGCTGGAGGCCATCGTGACTAACAAAGTAAGCCAGGGTCAGGAAGACACATACCACGTATTCTTCCTGATACGCGGAGTTCACCAAAGGTGCCATGGGGAAGGGAGACTGTACTTAGACCAGAGGAAGGGATGGCGTGTAGGGCAGGGAATAGCGATGGCTATGAGCGAATCTTGGCATTGGAACCCCAGTAATGGGGAAGTAGCGGGAGGGGGGCGACGGGGTGATGAAGGCCAGGAAAAAGCCGAGTAAGTTCTGTGCAGGTGCGAATCTGCCAAAGCGAAACGTACTCACCTGTATTACCAGTTCTTAACAAGTGAGGAAAAACAAGGAAAAATCCGCATGAGCACGTACTTCCTCTGGTCTGTGTTTTTGTCACCTGCTGTGGGGAGCCCTGAAATCTCCCTAGGGAAAGCGCAGACTTCTGAGTAGCCCCCCAACACCATCCCCCCGACTCGGGCCCCGCAGAACAGCGTCCTGAGGAAGAAGGGGAAAGTTAGAGGAGCCTTCGCCAGAGGAGCGTGCGGAGAGGAAAGGAAAGCAGTGGTCAGGGCAAAGGGGAGCTCCACCGGCGTGAGGTTCCTGTCGGTGGCGTTTGAGAGCGAGCCCACGCGCTGCTCCTCCAGCCCCTCAGTCTACTCCTTTTAAAATGGACACAGTATTTTATGAGCATGAAACTGTCTAGCTACGGATGATAGAGAGCAAGCCATTTAACTAGAAAAGCATGGATTTGCCAATTAACTTTTTGAAAATATCTATTATCCAATTGTTCGTGTGTAATCATGGTTATTAGTGCAGGACTGATACGTGATCTCTGAATCCAGTTGTGCTTAAAAGTCCTTCCTGAAGGATGTTAGCTCTGTATAGTTTCTTCTTTTTTCTTTTTTTGTTTTTTTTCCGGTACCAGGAATTGAACTCATGACCTTGTGCTTGCCAGGCAGGCGCTGTGCTGCTGAGCTAAATCCCCAGCTCCTGTTAATTTCTTTCTTTCTTCTTTTTTTTTTTTTTTGTATAGTTTCTTTTTACAAATGCGATCCTCCTGTCGCAGGCTGCCAGAATGCTGAGATTACAGACTTTTACTGTCATTCCTGGCTACATACCTGGCTTCCAGATGTGACTTTTGAAGCATAGAGGCTGTGTCCTGCAGGGCCCGGGACTACCCTGGACAGTGCATCACCATTTACTCTCCATAGCCCTGCCTCATGGTTTATCTCTCGTCTGATTTTCCAGGTTTGCCTTTGTGGCATTCTGTAGTATGAATTGTGTGCTATGAAGAAACTTTGAACAGGATCAGAGCTAAGATTCTCATAGCCATCTCCATTATCCTTTATAAGTTTATGCACTTTTCTTTTGAGAACCTGCTGTGATTCTCCTGCCTCAGCCTCCCAAGTGTTGGGGTGATGTGTGCACCACCATGCATGGCTTGAGCTTATGCTTCCTTAATGTTCTCTTGTCTGCAGGAGGAAGGCACTGGGATGAAGAGCAAAGTTCATCACATCGCCGAAGAGATCATGAGCTCAGAGAAAGTGTAAGTCCCTGCCCTGCCATTCCCAAGCCTGTTTCCCCGCCCACTGGCTCATTTCCAACATTTTTCTCATTGCTGTTTCCTACAGGTTTGTGGATGTGTTAAAACTGTTGCATATTGTAAGTATGCACTGATATCTTCTTCATGCCTAAGACTATTCTCTTTTGTACTTTCTCCTACCCCAAGAGGTTTCAGCATAACAAACTTAATTACAAGTATATGTTTTCTGATACTTGGTTATATTTTTTAATTCATACATATGGGTAAATAGACATTTTCTAAAATATATCTTGTATGTCAGTACATCTGATGGTCTCTGAAAAGAAAGACGATGCCTTCAATGTCTCCAGTCTTTCTGTCCTCATACAAGGTTTTTTTTCTTTTTATCTCTTTGTTTATTTGTTTGTTTTTAGTGCTGGGGACCAAACCCAGGACCTCCTGCCTGTAAAGCACACACTCTACCCTGAGCTACTCCGCCAACCCCCGCAGTAAGGAATGTAAAAATCCTCATGTCCTTAGGCATTTGTGGAAGGGACCTGCTGCCGGGAGAATTTGGCACTGGCCACATGGAAAGCATGTCCTCATCACTGTTCAGAATTGCTTTCCCCTTAGTCAGGCATGTTGGTGCAGGCCTGTAATCCCAGCACACAGGAGGCTGAGGCAGAAGGATTGCTGTGAGTTTGAGGCCCATGTGGGCTACATAAGCAAGTTCAATGCTAGCCTGAACTACGTAGTGAGACTCTGTCTCAAAACAAAATAAAGAAAAACAAGACAAAAACTGTTTTGTTCTTATCCAAGTATCTCCCAGAAATGGACATTTGATTTTTTTTTTTTTTTCTTTGGTTTTTCTCTGGTACCAGGAACCGAACTCATGACCTTGCGCTTGCCAGGCAGGCGCTTTGCCGCTGAGCTAAATCCCCAGCCCCAGAAATGGACATTTGAAATAGATGTTTTTACAACCAACTTTTTTTTTTTTTTGAGACAGGGTCTTGTTATGTTGTTCAGGCTGGCCCTGAACTTTACTATGTAGCTGGCCTTGAACTCATGGCAGTCTCCCTGCCTCAGTCTCCCGCGTGCTGTACAGCCAACCTTTTAAAGTTGCATTTTCTGTTTTTATAATTGTCAGCTCGCACAGACGTGTTGGGAAGCAGTTACGTGTGTCTCACCACATGCTCGCGTTTCCCAGGTGTCCTTTGTCCTGGCATGTGTTCACAAGTTCCAGTTCGCGTCGGTGCTGCTTTATTCAGTTCTCCCTCAGGAAGATTCTAAGACTTAACAAAAGAAAGGGGAAGAGTCGGGGGAACAATGCAAAGAGACTGCAGTACAGTTATTGCTGTGTGGTATAATTATAAATACCATAAATTTAACTTTACTCCTGAGAAACAGAAGTTTCACAACATAATAGCCATTTTGTCTCTGCGAAAGAGCGCTTGCTTATTTTCTTCTTCCCTTTTAATAAATACCTCTGAAGATAAAAAGCTAGTTACGCTTAGAGGTGATTCACATTTTCCAGATGATTCCCCTGCACTTTTTACTTGGTTCACCAGAAAGAAAGAGGCCTATTTCCTGGGTGAAAAATCTCTGGTTTGAGAAATATTTTCTTAAAAATTCTTTCACATTGCTGATCAGTTTTAAGAAACTATTTCCCTGTGAATAATTCCTCATATTGGCTCTACTGTTAAGTTCTTCTGTGTAATTCTTTATTAAATGCCAGCACCATATTTGACCCACCCAGACAGATTTGTTAACCTTTGGGTAAGCTTGTTAGGCATTGTCCTTTGAACAAAGAAGTGACTTCTCAATGTAAGCTCCTGTATATTTGCTCTTGTGCCCTGAACAGCCCACTGTCGTTAGCCGTCTTTATTGTTTTGAGAGAGGGTCTCACTGTGTAGTCCAGGCTGGCTTTGAACTCAACCCAAAGTGATCCTCCTGCCTCAGCCTCCTGAGTGCTGGGGATGACAGGTGTGCGCCACCACTCCTGGTGGAATTGTGGGTCTTAAATTGTTTCTTATTTAAATTACTAAATCTCAATTGAATGAAATGGCCTTTTGAGTATTGCATGTCTTATAGCATATTGCGTAGTTATGTTGTTCAGTTTACCTACTTTAATCCTCATATGAACCGCACAGAGAGAGTTATTTCTATTTTTCAATGAAAAAGTAAGCTAGTTATCAAAAACAACCCACTACTAAATGCCAAAGACAGTCTCTTCTTTTGTGGTTTGATTTTTAAATTTTCATTTTATTATATTTTCCTCTTTGTTAGCATATGTTTGTGATACATAATAAATACATTTATCTTGGGGCAAAGCCAGTCTTTGAACTTTGGTCATCTGAGTCTTTGCACTCAGTGATTGTATAAAAATTAATTTATTTTCGTAATACTGGAAATTGAACCCAGAGCCTTCACAGTGAGCTATATCCCTAGCCCTTTTAAAAATTTTTTTGTGTTGAGACAGGGTCCCACTAAATGACTTGGTTCTCAAGGCTGAGCTTGATCTCATAATCCTCTGCCTCAGCCTCTCAGTGTGGTGGGGTTGTGGGCATGCACTGCCACACACCCGGCTAAAATGGTTGCTCCAGACCCTGGCCTTGCTGTATAGGGATATGGTGTGTGCTGGGATGCATCTGCTAGCTTTTGGAGTGCTTTCAGTCACCCAGGAAGACAGCAGGAGCCAAGTTTTTCTTCTCTAAAGACAAGGGAGGGAAGGGCAGGAACTGTAAAAAAAAAATGGAGGTGCATTATGTGCAAGGACCAGCTCCCCTGAGGAATAGAACCACTATGGACTGCAGATGCAGACTAATGCACAGTTTAGAAGGAGGAGACGAAGCTCGCCCTTGTTTGCCCAGGACATGTTTGTTATGTACTTGATACTTACGATACTGGCTTGCCCAGGATGTTATGGTAGCTGCTTGTCATTTATTAAAGGGGATTGGCAAGGAGAGAACGGACTTGTTTCAGTCATGTTTTACAGTTTGCCCCAAATGATTCTGGACCGTATGACCTAAGTCTATACATACAAGAACAGGGATAATTTCACTGGGGAAACGTTTTTATGTAGAAACTGAGGCTGGACTGTGAAGGTGGCGCCCCCGTTTGTCCTCACCCTCACCCACTCATCCCTACGTGTGGATCGTGGCTCTTTGCCCTCAGCAGCTGTGCTTAATAGGAAGTGAGTCTCCCAGAGCCCGTCTGCCCGTGTCTGTGTGGGCCTGTGATCACTGTGCCGGGCCAGTGGTTCTGTGACACCCGAGGTCAGGAGTCCCACTGGGCCAGCTGGTAGTGGAGTCACCTTCCTTGTGGTTCTGAACGGAGAGCCTGACCCCCGTGAATGTGGTCATTGGCCTTGCGCTGAGCTGCCTCCACTGTTTGCACACAATTGTGTTTTCATTGATTTATGCTTGGGTCTTCCCCACATGGTCAGAGCCGGCAAGGCTTTAAAGTTCTTCTGATTCTTTTTGTTTGTTTGTTGTTTTCCAGTACCGGGAATTGAACTCACAGCCTTGCACTTGCCAGGCAGGCACTGTGCCCTGAGCTAAATCCCCAGCCCCCTCTTCTGGTTCTTATTTATAGGTGTGTAGGGAATTAGTATAGCTAATGAGCTTGGTATGGTGGCACATGCTTGTAATCCTAGTACTGGGGAAGCTGAGACAGGAGGATTGCTGTGAATTTAAGACTAGCCTAGGCTATACAGAGAGACCCTGTCTCAAATTAATAATAATGTTATGATGTGTCTTATCATTCAGAGGCCCATTTCTGTCTCTGAAAATTCCAGCTTAAACAAACATCGGGTTCCTGTGACCAGAAACGAGAGTGTAGGTGGTTCAGGTTTGCTACGGACCATGGTGGGATTCTGTTTGAAGGAAGCATCTCCGGTCCAGACCCAGGGGCTCTGTAGCTTTTCTGCACCATGGATTTGAACTACCCAGCTTCCCTAGAGTGAAAAGCAAGTGCGGGGTCTCATTTTGAAGTGCTAGTCCTGCTGTCTAGCATCTGCGCTGACTTAGTCAGGAAGTGTTAGTGAATTCAGATTCTTCTGCCCCAAAATAGCTTTGCTTCTGGCTCTGAAATATCATCACACCTTCCCAAATTATGCTGGCTCTTAACATTTAGAAAAATAATCATCCTTCTTGTAAGAAGATAACAAAGATGTTCACCAGGCGTGATCGTGTACACCTCTAATCCCTGCACTCTGGGAGGCTGAGGAAGAGAATTACAACTTTAGGCTCAGCCTGGGCAACTTAGTGACTTCTTGAGACCCTATCTGAAAATGAAAAAAAGGGCTGAGGATGTAGCTCAGGACAAAGGCACTGGGCCCAACCTCCAGTACTGCGTGTACACGTGTGTACACACACACACACACACACACACACACACACACACACACACCTCCAATGGCATCAGTTTTGGGCCCTGGATGAGGTTGGTGAAGAGCTGAAAGGCTTCAGAGCCCCACGTGGCCCCTGTGGGATGGGTCACACCTGCTGCCGCTGCTCCCTGGATGGGGGATGCAGGACGCATGCGGCTCCAGCCCACCTGGGCAGGGCAGCTGCTTCCTATGCGTGGGCTCGAACCCAGATCCTCTGTGCACCGTTGAGCTACATCCTGCCACTGCTGCCCTCTTACGTTTTCAAAAAGGCGCAGGGAAAACCAGTATTCCCCACAGGAGAGAAAATGGTCCGGGACACTCGTTGCTGATCTTTATTAGTCTGAGTACCATTGCCATAGTCTCGGGCACCCAGCTGTGTGGCACAGAGGTTGGGCTGGGCCCAGCCCGGCAAGGTAAGTGGGAATTTAGAGCCATGGCAGAGGGGGAGTCGGTGGCTGATGCCCAAAGGAGAGGGACTCCCGCCCAGCCTGTGGAGCCTCCGGGCAGGGCCCCTGCTGAGCAGCCAGGCCGGGCGGGTGTGCCCTGTGGACGGGAGAGGGTAGGCAGCAGACTCAGGTGCCCAGACTGGGAGGTCTGTGTGATTGTATAAGGGGGCGCTGCGGACCTCAGAAGGGCTCAGAAACCTGTTCAAGCCGAGGCTCTGTCCGGGCTCTGTCAGAATATCTAACCTCCTGGGTCTTGTGGATAAATGCTAAACGACTGTGGTTTTAGAGCTGGGCTTCTGGTGCATGCCTGTAATCCCAGCCCTTCAGAGACTAAGGCAGGAAGATTGCTGTGAGTTCAAGGCCAGCTTGAACTACACAGGGGAAGCCAGTCTAAAATAAATAATAAATAAAAACAGCAACAACAAAAAGAGATAATACAGTTTTGTTAAATGTTCTTTTGTTCTTTTAAGTATTAAACTGCTGTTTTATTCTGACATACTACTCACACACACAAAAAGACCTGGGACATAATTGTCAGAGAGCTGCCTAAAATCTCCCGGGGCTGAGAAAAGTAACCTCGCGCCTGTTGCATGACAAAGGCCTCTCATCAGGCGGCGTCTTGGTCGCCGCAGCCCTGGGTCGGACTGGTCTCTGTTAAATGTGCCTAAGTAAACAGGTTTCCTTTTTGGCCAAAGGGGCAGATGTGGAGCACAGTCAGGCAGTAGCCGGGCTCACCCCGGCTCAGTCCCCAACCAAGTTCGTGAGCTGCTGAAGTCATCGTCATTGTCTTCGTCACAGCCCAGGAAATAAACACCTTCCAGCCAGAGAGCACAAGTTCTCCTGGTTTCTGCTGCTGAAGATAGTGCGGGCGGGGCTGTGTTTTACTGAGCAAGGAGCTCTTGCGTCTCAGTGACGTGAATCATGAAACTGATTTCTAAAAAATGCCAGAGACATTTAATGGTTGCGTTTTGAATACCCTCCCATCTGGGGAGCTCTGTGCGTGTGTCCTGTGGCTCTGCCTGGTGGCCATCCAAGGGTTTTCAGATGTGTTCAGCAGCTCTGCTTTGTCTTGTGAACGCGAGTGTGGACGGAAACAAGCTGCTGGGGGCAGAACTGCCAGTGTTCCTGCGTATCTGGAGATGTGTTGTGTGGTTTTCTGCATTGCAGCCGATGCAAGTTATAAATTCTTGGTAAATTTTATGCCAATTAGTTGTAGAAGATCTCAGTTACTCATGTAAGTAGTAGGTTTCTTTGGGCTAATGTGTGAGTATTAAACTAGTAAAGGGGCTTCTGAGTCCTAAGCAAGGACTCTCAGCATTTGTTAAGAGGATTTGACACTTTGAAGAGTCACTTTGGCAGCTGGGCCTGCCCACACTTGGGAGGCTGAGGCAAGATGGATACCTGTGAGTTTGAGGCCGGCCTGGGTTACGTGTGGAGTTGAAGGCCAGCCTGACCCAAATAGTGAGGCTCTGTCTCAAAGAATAAAGAAGAAATGAAAGGGAAATAGCCACACTTTAGAAAAGGAGTGCTTTCTTGTAAATTTAAATTGTACCTGAAAGTTTTAAAATTATATAAAGGACACGGGGTGTGTGTGGAAGGGATGGGGGCGGCCTGCGTCTTGTTTGGCTCGAGTCCCTGCAGGGGAAGCAGTTGGACACAGCCTAGTGAGAGTCACTTTCCCCAACCTTCGCTCTCTCACTCTAACTGAAACTCCTCTCTCTCAGGAACAAGTCTTTGTTTTTGGCTGTTCTGGCACCTGAACAGATTCCACTGTTGTTTTGCTTGCATCTTGCAGCCCAGCCCCAGGGGACAGGGAAATGTAGGCAAATTCTTATCTGCCGGTCCTGGACTGATGGGCTGACTGGCGCGGTGCTGCTGACCTACATTAAACCAGGGAGGGAGATGTGTAGAGCAATTTTTCCTCTGTGCAGAGTATAAATCCCAGTGAGCTGACTGGGACGTTGGCTAGAGAGAGGGGGAGAATTTAAGGCCCACGTGGATGTTGTTGCTGCTGTGTGCCGCGTGCATTGCGGAATGCTTTGCGTGCAGTGCCTCATTAGGGTCGCAGACAGTGCCACCCACAGACGGGCAGCAAAACTGGGCCGGCGCAAGGGAACCCTGTAAATCCAGAGAGGGCCCGAGCCAGGACTGTAGCAAGCCCGCACCTCCCTGCCAATCCCTCACCTACAGTCGCCGGTTGTTGGGGAAGTGATTATTGAAAGCGGACAGAGGGGCTCTTGTTTGTTTGCTTTTTAGAGTTAAGGTCTCTGGATAGCCCAGGCTGGCCTCACTCACAGTGATTCTGCTGCCTCAGCCTCCCAAGGGCTGGGGTTGCAAGTGAGCGCCACCATACCTCGCTTAAAAGGGACTCCTAGATCCTGAATAAAATTAGTCAGAACCCTCTGGCAACTTTTAAAATAAGTGATTGTACTTATACGATACTATTAGAGTAACTTGAAAGTTTACGGTTAGAATACGATTTTAGACACCTTCTTTGTGTAATTGCTAAGTTTGGGGATCCAATGAAAGTGTTAAGAACATTATAATAGTCTGTTCAAAATCAGATACCCAGCCTAGGTACTGTTCAGTTTTTTCAAAATTTCCCATCTAGGTAAGCGAGGTAGGAGGAAGCAGGTACTTTGGATTTGTAATTCCCGCAGGCCACAGCTCCCTGCAGTGTGTGTCACCGAAGGGGAGAGGACCCAGGAGGAAGCCCGACCTGTGTGTGTGTGTGTGTGTGTGTGTGTGTGTGTGTGTGTATGGTGTGGTGTGCATGCGCGTGTGCACAGTTTTCCTCCTCTGCATTCCCATAGGACTTCCGAGACGCCGTGGGCCATGCTTCCAGGCAGCTGGGGAAGCCTGTCATTGAAGACCGGATCCTGAATCAGATTTTGTACTACCTGCCGCAGCTCTATGAGCTCAACCGCGATCTCCTGAGCGAACTGGAGGAAAGAATGTCCAACTGGTACAAAATGGGATGAGTTTCGGGATTTCCCAGAGTTTTCTGTTTCAGGTGAAGCCCTAAGGGCCCCACCTTGACAGTAGGTCAGTCGAGCTGTGGCGATATATTGAGCTCTCTTGGCACTTCTGTGGAGGTTGGGGTGTGTGTGTGTATGCGCACACGCACAAGGAATTGAACCCAAGGACTTCAGCATGCTAGGCAGGTGCTCTACCACTGGCCTACATACATTCCCAGCCCTAGATTACTCATTTTGGTTTTATTTTTTTATCTATCTATCTATTTATCTATGTATGTATGTATTTAGTATATATATATTTATGTATATATGTATGTATGTATGTATGTATTTAGAAACAGGGCCTCACAATGTATTTCAGGCTGGCCTTGAACTCACATTATAGCCCAGGCTGGCCTCAAACTTGCAGCAATCCTCCTGCCCCAGCCTCCTGAGAGCTGGGATTACCTTCATGCCCGGCCTGATGTTCAGTGTTTAGGCTCTCACTGTGTTGAAGAGTGGGCTGGAGGGGAAGGAATAGGAAGAAGCAGGGAGGCCAGGTCCTGAGGCAAGCAGAGCCCCGCCACAGCGCGTGGGGAGGGGGCTGGGAACGGGGCTGTAGCCGCGCCCTGCAGGAGAGAAGAGCAAAGGTGCACTCGTGGCTTAGCTTGCTGCACTAGCTGTTTTCTGGACACACGACCCACTCTCCTCTTACGTTTGTGCGTCTCTGCTCTCTCCTTAGGACCGAGGAACAAAGAATCGCTGATATCTTTGTAAAGAAGGGCCCCTACCTGAAAATGTATTCCACATACATCAAAGAATTTGATAAAAACATAGCTCTGCTGGATGAGCAATGCAAGAAAAACTCAGGTTTTGCTGCCGTTGTTAGAGAATTTGAGGTATTCACAGCCCTCTAATGTTGAACTTTCCTTCTTTTTTTAAGCATTAATATAATTGCCACTTACTGTAAACAAAACTTGCAGACAAAAATGTGTTACAGCATAATCCCTTCTGCTGGGTGAGGTGGCATAGGCCAGTCGTCCCAGCTCCTTTGGAGGCTGAGGCAGGAGAATTGCAAGCTTGAGGCCAGCCTGAACAACTTCGAGAGATCCTGTTTAAAATACAAATGTACAAAAAGGACTGAGGATGCAGTTTAGCACTCCTCGGGCTCTCAGGGTAGGGGTGGAGAAATTTGACCACATCGAGTGGTAAGAAGGCAAAATAGTGCGCTGTGCGTAATTCTCAGACTCTGTTGCTGCACAGTGGACTATTTCAACTTGGGAAAAATATTTTGATGGGACTTTTTGAAAATTGTGCTGAAATACACATACAGCTTTACATTTTAGCCTTTTTGTTTGTGTTTTGAGACAGGGTCTTGCTCTTTAGCCCAGGCTGGCCTTGAACTCATAGCAATCCCCCTGCCTCAGTCTGCCGAGTACTAGAATTATAGGCATGCACCCCCACACCCGATGATGTTTTAGCCAGTTTTAAGTGTACATTCACGAAATATTGAGTACATTGACACTGCTGTGCAAGTGCACCTCCAGATCACATTTCATCTTTGAACACTGAGGTCATGACTATTAAGTAGGAACCGTCTCCTCCTCCTCAGGGCCCCCAGCCACCTTCTGCTTCCCTGTCCACGTGAATTAGATTACCCAAGGGAGCATGTCTTGTTCTTGTCTTAACCTTACCTTCAGTTCATCTTCTTGTTAACCTGGAAGGGAGCTAGAATGAACGTTTTGCATTAGATAAGTAAATAACATACTTTGGGTAACAAAATTCAGAAAATGAATCATCTGTTTATTGCATGTGTCAGGGGCCGGGAATTTAGCTCAGTGGCACAGCACCTGCCTGGCAAGCATGAGGTTGTGAGTTCAATTCCTGGTACCAAAAAAAAGAAAAAAAAAATGTAGAAATATTGCATGTGTCAGCAAAGGGTTTGTGTTTTAACAGGAGAAAGCAATCTTGATTTGCTTAGAGGTAAAAGGATGTAATTTACTTTTTAGAAATTAGTTTGATCCAAGCATGGTAACAAACTCATGACAATTCTTCTGAATCCTCCTGCCTCAGCCTCTCAGTGCCGGGATTATAGGTGTGCACCACCAAGCACAGTTTTAGTTTTTTGGTTTGTTCATTTGTTTTTAGTTTTTTGTTTGTTTGTGGGGTTTTTTTTGGCTTTTCTTCTCCTCTGGTGTTTTTACATTATCAAGAAAAGCAGTGTGATATAGTTAAGGCAACTGATAATGGGCTGAGGATTTGGTTGATGTCCATCCAGTGAGTAGTGTTTCTATAGCAACTAAGTAAGATCCAGAAGGTAGGGAGAGTTAGCACTCTTGGTAATGGTGCTGGTATGAAATCATCTTCCTTCCTGCCTTCCTACCTTCCTTCTCTCCCTGCTCTTACTCTCCCTCCCCCTCTCCCTCCCCTTCTCTTCCCCCGCTTCCTTCCCTATCCCTTCTTTCTCTTGTGCTGCAGATCAGACCTGGCAAGTATTCTACCACTGATCTGTACCTGTAGCCTTGAAGATACATTCATAACATATTAGCCTGGACAACGTAGTGAGACCCTGTCTCAAAGTTTCTGAGGGCTTTTTGGTTTTTTATTTATTTATTTTTTATTTTTGAGGCAGTCTCTCAGTGTAGTTCAGGTTGGCCTTGAACTGACTCAACTGTGTAACTTAGGTTGGCCTCAAATTTGCAGCAGTCCTCCTGCCTCAGCTTCTTGAGTGCTGGGATTAGGCATGAGTAACCATACTTAGCATGATGAACGTTTTAAAAAGAGCAGGGGATGTACTTTAGTCAGTGGTAGTATGCTTGCCTAAGATGCAGAAGATCCTGGATTTAATCCCCGGTACTCCAAAAGGAAAGAAGGAAGCTGGGTGTGTCTTCAGGATGTGCTTCTATGCCTGTGGAGGGTGAGATCCTAGCACTGGGGAGGCTGAAGCAGGAGGATCGCCTGGAGTTTGAAGCCAGCCTGAACTACATATGAGGACCCTGTCTCTAGAAAGCAAAGCAGAATAAAAATTAAAAAGCCACCGTGTTTATGGCAGCGCCTTTTCCTTTCAGATGAGCCCTCGCTGTGCCAACCTGGCCCTCAAGCACTACCTGCTCAAGCTGGTCCAGAGGATCCCGCAGTACCGGCTGCTGCTGACAGGTGGGCCTCTCTGCGAGTCCCCTCCTCGGGGACCTGTGTCCAGAGGTGCAGGTCCCCACCTGCAGCCTGGTGGATGTTTGTGGCCTGGTGGCTTCCAGTGCTCTGATGGTCCCTGGACATCCTCGCCTGGGCGTTCGTGCCTGTCTTCCCTTTCGCCACCCCAGCCCCACGTGCCTGTCACTCCTCATTAACATTATTCATCCCAAGAAGGTATTTTCCCGAGAAAGTGGGAGCTGGGCGTGGTGCTGCACACCTGTCATCCCAGCACTGGAGGGTTCCTGAGAGTTAGAAGCCAGCCTCAACTGCATAGTGGGATACTGTCTTAAAAAAAAGCAAACGAAACAAAAAACCCAGTCACCTTCAGAGGGCCCCTCCTCGGCGCACAGCACACATCGTAGTCCCTCTGCTTGGGAGGAGCATAGCTTCAGTGCCCAAATTTGAGAACAGCCTTGGCAACACAGTGAGATCTGGTTTTAAAAAAGAGGCGGGGAAAAGAATCACCTGCTTAGAGGCCGCACTGCGTGTTAGCAGAGTAGGCGATGGCCTGGCTCCTCTCCTGCAAGGGTTGCTAAGGGTCAGTGAGCGCCGGCACAGAGCAGTGTTCATTAGTGGGGTGTTTCACTCACAGTGAGCTCTAAATCAAGGGTGAGCTGCTGTTAGTAACAGTGGTAGCTGTACCCTCATTTTGGTTTCTTGATCATTGTTTGTATCTTCCACAAGACTTCTGAGCCATCTGTCTAGTGTACCACTGTAGTAATTTAAAAAGCCTGTAATTCTAGGAGGCTGAGGCAAGAGGTTTGCAAGTTCTGGGCCAGCCTGGACAACTGAGTTAGACCTTGTCTCAAAAAACTGGGCGTGGTGGTGCACATCTGTAATCCCAGCATTCTGAAAGTTGAGGCAGGAGAGGATTGCCGTGAGTTCGAGACCAGCCTGGGCTACATAAGTGCGTTCAAGGCCAGCCTGAACTGCATATCCTAGGAGAGCTGGCTACCTGGTGTTGGCACCACGCATCGTCCAGCACTGCTACATGGCCCACAGCAGGGCCCACTGAGTGCCTTGTGGGCCCTGACCAGCACCCATATCAGCTGTGTGTGAGACATACCAGCAGGTGCACAGCAGCAGGCCCAGCTGTGTGACTTACGTGTGCAGCTTCCTGTAAGTGAAATTTGGGAAACTAACTAGGGTTAGGAAATGAGTTTTATTTTGGGGGGGTTCTTCGTGTGTGAGTGGGTTTTTTGGGGGGTGGGGGTTTGAAATGGTCCAGGCTGGCCTTAAACTCACTGTATAGCCCAACTCATGCTGATCCTCCTACCTCAGCCTCCCGAGTGCTGGGATTACAGGTATGTACCATACCACCCCACCCCTCCGTTCTCTCTTGGAATCTACTTCTGATCTTCCCCATTCTTGTGACCCTGAGCTTCAGTGCCATGTAGGTTAACAAACGTTTATGTAGTTCCTTGTAAACTCACTAATATTTATGTAATTAAAAATACTAGCCCCTTAATTTGATTATAAACTCCTTGAAGTCAGAGAGTGCATCTTGCACCTGTAAATTACTCTCCCACCCTGTCACCCCCACAAAAGGCTGGAGGAAGTTCAGATACCAGGAAGCTGTCCGGGGAAACCATTTTGGGTGGTTTTATTCCAAGGTAAAACATCTCGTTAGCCCAAAAGTCTTCACCAAAGGTACCATACAGAGACGTAGAATTTCTGAGAAGTGAGATACAGTACCCTAGAAATGGGAAACAAGTGCTGCCTTCCTGGGCTACACAGATAGCATTCACTGGGCAGTCATGGTCCTGTAACTCTTAACGACACCAGGGCTTGAATACTCAGGCTTTGTTTTCTATTTCTGTTTAAAATTCATTTTTCCAATCCTCAACATTATGATGTTCTGATTGCTCCCTGTTTTGTAGGATTATTTCTACTGCTACCAAAGCACCCCTGTCTGTGCTCTTAGAATCTTAGCGGGTAGGCTAGGGATATAGCTCAGCAGTACAAGCGCCTGCCTAGCAAGCACAAGGTCCTGAGTTCGATTCCTGGTACCAAAAAAAAAAAAAAAATTAAAAAAAGCATCTTAGTGGGTAGGTTGAAGTCTTAGGCCTTCATGTGTTTGAATATATTAAGTAAAGGGTCCTTCCTTTGGGTAAATGAGCTCAGTGGATTTAATCCTCCCAGCAGCCTTGTGAGCTAAGTACTTTTAGTTCCACTTCAGAGTTGGAAGTAATTCCAGCTGCATATAGTGCACTGCAGACAGTGCCCTCAGCCAGGCAGCTCCTTCCCTGGCTGAGTTGCGAGCATTGGGCAGAGCTGGGGAGGCCCCTGCCTGACTCCGAACGCTTAGCTTGTGCCACCTCGGCTTCTTGGGAGGGAAGATGGAGGTCTGCAGGGTGGGGACTGGTAAGTAGGATTGTTGCTTTTGGAATTCTTTTAGAGAATTCGAGGTGGAAATTCCCAGTGGCAGCAGATCTTGCTACTACTGAAACAACTACTGTTTTGCAACGTTTTTTTCTGGACAAATGTGGTTTTATCGGGTGTTCTTCTGAGGCTGTCTTCTTTCATTGTCCTGGAAACCTTGCAACTAAATTATTTTGTTTCTGTGGTGGTTTTTTGAGACTGTGTATGTAAGTTCAGGCTGGCCTTAAAATCACAGTGCTGCTTAGGGCTGGGCTTACAGGTGTGTACCACCATGCCCAGCTCAAAGTGGTGGGATTTTTTAGAAAGTTTCTTTCCCATTTCCAAAAGACTCAGTTCTACCCAGTTCTAGCTAAATTGGGGGGGTCGGGATGTGTAGTTTAGTGGTAAAGCATTTGCCTAGCATATTCTAGGTCCTGGGTTTCATTCTAGCACCATCAATAAATTATTTAATTAATTCATGGTAGTATTTTTTCCTTTTTTTTTGGTCTTTTTGAGACAGGGTCTTTTTATGCAGTTCAAGGTGGCACTGAACTCACTGTGTAGCCCAGGCTGGCCTCGAACGCAGAGTGATCCTCCTGCCTCAGCCTCCAGACTGCCAGGATTACAGACGTGCACCACCACACCTGGCCTCATGGTAGTACTTTTGGAGGGTCAAGTCACAATAAGACTTAGGAGGATGCATACCACTGCATATGTACTTAAGAAAAACTACAGCAAGTGATTCGCAAGCCTGAAAGCTTACAGCTTTTACTTTTGTAGTGGCTGCACAGGATTACCGCGCTTGTCTCCTCCCCTTACTGCATGCACTTTCTTCCTGTCCCCAGCCCAGGGTCGTGCATAGATCCCAGCGCACGGCAGCTGCAAGGCTTAGGGAATTGGAAAGCTGCTGCTCTTTAAGAGGCTGGGAATCCTCCTGTGATGCCCCCTGAGTGCGTGATGTGTGTTAGATCCATAAATAACATTTAAGAGCGGCAGCATTCTTCCGGTCTCCAAGCACAGAAACTCGAGAAGGACTGAAGTCCTTCTCCTTCCTCATCTCCTCCTGGTGGGGTCTTCCTCCCTGGTTGCCTGGGGCCTCTGTTCCCGTCCTGCCTCCCTGTCTCAGGCCCCAGCCCAGCCAGCTCGCAGCAGTGCCCTTTGTCGCTGGTCTGTCCTTTCCTGGAGCCCCTGCATCCTGGTATGTGCCTCGGCCTCTCAGAGTGTAGGGTTACAGGGGTGTGCCACCATACCTCAGCACGTCTCTCTCATGGATCTTTCACCCAACAAATATTCCATATGCTGTTTGTTGCTGTTGTTGTTGGTACCAGGAATCGAACTCAGGACCTTGCGCTTGCCAGGCAGGCGCTTGTGCCGCTGAGCTATATCCCTGGCCCCTCAACAAATATTAATTTGAGCCACTGTGGCCTGTGGCAGGCAGGTGACACAGCGTGCCCCTCCCCACGGGTCTTCCTGTCCTCCTCCTGAGCTCCTGTTTTGTGACTGAGCCTTGCGCTTGCTTGGCTTTTCCCCGAGTCTGTCTTGTGTCTCCTCAAGTACGCTGTAAACCCATTCAAGGCAGAGGCAGACGTAACCAAGCAGTGGCCACGTGATACCATTTAGACGGTGACTGTCGGGCGACTTACTGTTTTTATAAAAGTTCACCATTTTCTTTGAAGAGATCTTTTATATATATAAAAACGTAATTTATAAAGTAAAACCCCCTTCTGCCTTCCAGAAATGACTGTTGTAGATCCTTTAGATGTTTTTGTCTCTCTCAGTGTTATATACTGTGTAGTTTTTTCTCGGTATGAAACTTGGCCTTCGTGAGAAGCTATTACACTGGTATTGAAGCAAGTTCAGTTGGTTAGGATCATAATAGAGGAACTATATTAAAAATATAATTTAAAAATTCCTCTGATGAGCCTTTTCCACGTGTAGGTTTAGAGAGGAAACACCAGTTCTTTGAACTTTGAATCGGCGTGGATCAGGTAGTTTCTTTGATCTAAAGTTGAAAATATTTATGCTGTATTAAGGGTTGCTTTAACAATTTCTTATGTTACTCCCTCCTGTAGACTTTGCCTTCCATCCGAGGTGGTATCAACTCCCTGTAGGTTTTAGAAATCCAAGATTTTCCTTGTAGATAGAAAGTAGGATGTTAAAACATCTGTTACAGCATTCTGAAGCTATAAATTGGACCCAGAGCAAGTTTTTAAAGTTCTGTGGCACTGTAGTGTGTGTGCTTCTTGAGGACCGCATTAAGTGAGAAGAATCTGGTGGCAGGTCTAATAACGACCACGGTTTTGCAGTAGTGGTGACAGGACGTATTTTGAGGCGTCCGCCATAAGGAAGCAGTGTTAGCAAACACGCGAGCCCGTGGGGAGCGTTCTGCGGGTGCTGACGGTGTTCTTGTGTCTGCCGCCGGCTCGCGCATGCGCCGAGCCCCGGGAATGCTGTTTGCCTGCAGGCTCGCGCGAGCGGTATGGGCGGTCGACATTGCTTTGTCCCAGTGCCTGTCGCAACCAAGCTGGCTTCTCTGTGCTGATCGGTGCGCGGCTTCGACCCAGGTCCTTGCGAGCCGCCGCAGGCCTCGGTCGCCAGGACTTGTCTTGGCAGAGTTATTGCAAGCAGGATTTGTGGCAGTGATTCCCTCATGGGAGAGATCAGGGCTCACATCAGGTTGTGGCCGTGGAGGGCACGCCGCTATCCGGCTGCACTGGGACCCTGTGCTCCTGTTTGCTTGGCTGGGCCCGTGGCTGTTGGATAGCCAGACACGCCTGCCCACCCCCCACCCCCCCACCCCCACACCCCCCCGCCGCGGCCTCCTCCCCCTGCTGCCCGCGAGCTCTACATCCAGTCAGATCATGCATAGAGTCAGGGTGGTGGGGACAAATAGGGAGAAATTTTTTTTGAAACAGGGTCTCCCTGTGTAGTCCAGACTGGCCTTGAACTCACTATGTAGCCCCGGCTGGCCTCAAACTGGCAGTGATGCTCCTGCCTCAGCCTTCTGAGTGCAGAGGGCACAGGTGTGCGACACCACACCTGGCCTAGGAAAGTATTAATACTTGCTAACTGTTGTAAATAAGACATTGGGAACAAGTTATCAACTGTACTGTTAAGAAAATACAACACATAAAACTGTCAGTCATTTCTTGAGACTGATATTTTTATATACTTAAAATTAGTTGGCATGTCCCATTAGGAGAAGTTTCTGTGGTCTATATATCAGATATTTTTTAAAAATTAAGGGTTTACTCCCATTGATCCTAAGGAAATGATAAGAAATAGGAAAATCAAGATACTGATTTGTCCTGGGGTGGTGGCACATGTCTGTGATCCCAGCACTCAGGAGGCTGATGCAGGAGGAGTGGCAAGAGTTTGAGGCCAGCCTAGGATACATAGTGAATTCAAGGCCAGCCTGAACTGCATACCGGAGACCGTGTCCACCCTACCAGAAAAAAGTTACAGTGATGACACAGTTGGTCTCTCAAGCCTGTTAACTTTCACCAGTGAAAGAAGGAGTTTTTTATAATTACACTGGACAACAGATGTAGGCAAGATCATTGTGGGGTAAAGTGCACCACAAAACGTACATGTTAAAATTAAGTCAAATCCAGCGTTTATAAAAACAGAAGTAAACGTCTTAAAATTTTGCTGAGTGTATTAGAGAGGTGTTGTTCATGATTTATGTTTCCTCTATTACTTACCTGCCCAAATTTCTCAGGCTGCAGTTTGAATTCTGGTTGTTCAGCCTGGCCCAGCTTCCCTCTTTCCTGGATGAAGATACTGATAGCAAAATGCTTCAGGCTGGGGTGTAGCTGAGGCCATAGTGCTACCTGGGTTTCATCCCAGCACTGCAACAATAAATAAATAAAAATGAAAATCCAGGTGCCATGGTGCACACTTGTAATCCTAGCACTTGAGAGGCTGAGGCAGGAGAGGCAAAAGCTCGAGCCCAGACTGGGCAGTTGCACAACTGAGCAAGATCCTGTCTGGAGAAAAACAAGAGGGTGGGGATGCAGCTCAGAGTGAAGGCCGTGGGTTCAGTCCCCAGTAGCACTAAATAAGTAAACAAGCAAATAAAAAAGTGGATTTTTAAAAAATGCTCTAGAGTCCTTGAGCCAGCCAGGGAGGTGCACACCTGCAATCCCAGCATCCTGAGGCTGAGGACGAGGATCACAAGCTCAAGGCCATGCTGGGCTACTTAGACCCTGTGTCCAAAGAGAACTAAAAGGAGAGAGGAAAAATGTCACAGAACGTGACCAGTGTGCTGTCCTGTGCAGGGGCTGGGCCAGAGCAACAGTTTCTGCCTTGGGCTCTTTCTGATGCTGCCTGGAAGAGGTCAGGCTTGTAACCGGATATGTCAGTCTTTGTTTTAGTATTTAAATGATCTGAACTTTTTTTCACAAGCCAGGGTGCTTTTCAGTTTTTCCTTGCAAAATCTAAACCTTAGTAAAACAGGCTTTTTGCTTTAGTTATTTTTCTTGGCATCCCATGATGCTGTATGTCTTGCTGGACTTACCACATACTTAGAGGAGAGAGAGAAGAAACCTGAATAATGCAAAGCAAGACTTGTCCTTAGGCCGGGCGTAACAGTGCACACCTGTAATGCCAGTGCTTGGGAGGCTGAGACAGGAGGATCCTTGCGAGTTCGAGGCCAGCCTGAACTGCGCAGTGAGACCCTGTCTCAAAAAAGACGAATCAATCAATCAGTCAATCAATAAAAAGACTTGTCCTCAGGTTCAAAATACTTGCCAGGCATGGTGATGCACACCTGTAATCCTAGCACCTGGGAAGCTGAGGCAGGATTGCTGTGAATTTAAGAGCAGCTTGGGCTACATGGTGAAAGCCTCTCTCTTTCAAAAAAGAAAAAAAATGAGAGCTCTTGTAAACACTCATTTCCGGTCCTGCCACCTGTCTTTTTCAGCGCATAGTCTAGGAATCCGACTGGGTATTAAATGCAGAAAGCCCGATTCCTGCCGCTGACTAATGTGCAGCGAAGGTGGGCTGTAACGCCCCTGCGTGCCGTCGTTTAAGTTGCTGACAGGTTGGTGAGGTAAAGAGAAATGGCAGGGCTGGCTGGAGCCCTCGTGTGGAAAGCACCGAGCCAGCCAGGTGCCCGCCAGGGCCACCCACAGTGGGGAGACCACGTCTCAACCCGCCCCTCCCCAGACGAAACTAAACCCTCGAGATCTCTGAAGGGGGCTAGTGTTTGCTGGGCCCCCAGCTGTTCATGTTGGGCCTTAGAGAAGGGTAGAAAGGTCATTTGCATAACCTGGAGGTTACACCTGGCATGTTTCCTTTAATTTTGTGCTGCTATTTTGGGTGATGGTGACCAGGAATTAAATAACTGTTATGAATCAGTGCTGCCACCTGGTGCCCAGAGAGTACATCTGATGGTACCTACACACTTGCGCCAATCTTCATTTTTTCTTTTATTAAAACAAAAATTTGAGCTGGGTTTGGTGGTGTACATCTGTAATCCTAGCACTTGGGAGGCTGAGGCAGACGGATTTTGGGGGGGACTTTTTAATTTTTTTTGGTACCAGGAATCGAACTCCAGACCTTGTATTTGCCAGGCAGGCGCTTGCGCCGCTGAACTGTATCCCTGGCCCGAGGGGTGGGGATGTCTTTTTGAGACAGGGTCTAGCTATGCAGTCCAGGCTAGCCTCAAGCTCACTGCTGGTCTCAAACTCAAAGAGATCCTGAGGCAGGAGGAAAGCTGCAAGTTGAAGGCCAGTCTGCAATACATAGCAAGACCCTGACTAAAAACAACAACAGCAAAAAGACACCTAACAACAAAACTCTCGCAGCATGAAGTCATTTTGACCAGTGAGGTTTTGGACTGTGCTTGATTTGTTTTGGCTGAAGCAGGAGGCCATACGATACTGCAGGTGTGATGCAGCCAACTGAAATGACTACCCCCTGCTGTCACCTCCTGCAGGAAGTGAGGGCCTCCATGGAGGGTGATAAATATCCCCCGGGACCAAGCCAGGCAGGTGTCTGCTCTCCTTCCCTGGTGTCCCTGCATGCCCTGCCTTTGCACCCCGCCTTCTGACTCAGGGCGCTTCCTGACTGCTCGAGGGGATCGTGGGCCTGTCATCTTTGGAAAAGAAAAAGCTGTGAAAAGGGGAAACTGCTATAAAAATATACTGAGAGGATGGATGCATGGATAAGTAGCAAAATTGATTTTTTTCCTGGCTTTTTGAGATAGGCTCTCACTAAATAGTTTAGACTGGTGTTGTACTCACTGTGTAGTCCCGGTTAGCCTCAAACCCGCAGTAATCTTCCTGCCTCAGCCTCCCGGGTGCTGGGATTACACGTGTGCACCACCACACACACCCAAAGCAAAACTGAATTTTGGAGACCATGAAGATTTTTTAAAATTAGCAAATAGGAGCAGCGTGACTTGTAATAGCTAAGTCTTGTTAGTGGGGATAAAGAAAATGTGATGTTTACATAGAATGGAGTACCACTTAGCCATGAAGAGGGATAAACTTGCATCATTTGTAGGAAAATGGAAGCACCTTGACTATAATGTTAAGTAAAGTAGATCAGATGCACAAGCCTTAATAGTGCGTGGTTTCTTTCCTATGAAAAGCCCGTGGTATAAATAAAGACCAAAACAAAAGATAGGTGGCTAGTGGGAAACACGGAGATAGACCTTTTGCAAATGGTAAGGGGGATGCAGAGAGGAGGGGAAGTAACCAGGCATGGTGGTGCACTCTTGTAATCCCCAGCACTCTGAGGCTGAGGCAGAAGTACTGCCTGGAGCTTGAGACCAGCCTGGGCTACATAGTGAGACCCTGTCTCAAAAAACGAAAACAACCAAAAAAGAAGAAAAAGAAAATAAAATGGGCAGTGGGGCAGACATAACTGCATCGCATCCTTGGCTAATGGTGTGCTGTTGCATCGTCTGAGTTGTGGGTTCCTGCGGCAGTTTACATCTTTAAACTCTCCTTAGGAGGCCAGCTTGGGAGGGCAGCAGCTGCACCTGAGCACAAGTCAGGGAGCAGAAACCAAGCAGAAGCTTTGGGGCTGGGCTCAGATGCTGAGCTTGGGATTTGTGCACGCGGACGTGGCCCAGGAGCAGCCTGGGGCGGAGCCCTGCCAGCTGGCCCTGTGGAGGAGCAGGAGCCGAGGCAAACAGAGCCTTAAGTAAACCTACGTTCCTGCCACACCCCAGCGGCCGAGATGCTTGAGGAGGGTCACTGCAGTTCCTGAGGTGCCGCAGGCGCTGAGAACATCTAAGAAGGAGAACTGCACCTCGGCCCTGTTGCTGCTCTTAGCCGTGGAATTGTTAAATACTGGGTTATGTGGGTTTTTATGTTTTTGTTTGCTACTTTTTTGTTTTTTGAGACAGGGTCTTGCTATGAGTTTCAGGCTGCTTCCAAACTCTCTGTGTATCCCAGGCTGATGAGAACTTAGTGATCCTCCTGCCTCAGCCTCCCATATGCTAGGATAGTAGGCATGCACCAGCACGCCCGGCTTTTCTTGTCTTTTTTCTGTGGTGCAGAGGATTGAACCCAGGGCAACATGCACGTCCGACTTTTTTGCATTATCTTTTTGTTTGCCTGTTTTCATGGCCTTGTTAAATATTGGGATTCACTAAATATACCTTGCATATGGAGTACATTCTGAGTGGAATAAGTTTACATTTTGGCCTGTGGGTGAGGCTAGGTGTGATGTACGATCAAAGTGTTCTGTTAATTCCCGTGGTTTTCACCCCTGCTCCACCTGGTGTGTGCTCTGCCCGTGCGTGTGTCACGCAACACTCTGTGGCTGCTGAGGAGCCTGTGCCACAGCGGCGGAAGCAGAGCGTGGCCGTGGCTTCAGGGTGCTGGGAGCCTGACTGTCCAGACTGGAGGCCTCGGGATTTCTGCCTCAGAAACAGGAAGTCCCAGCAGCTGGCCATGTGTCCCTGCTCATTACGTGTGTCCCCCGGCACTGACACCCAGGTTTCCCTTTGTGCCCTTTGCTGTTGGTAGTGCTTTTGAGGCAGATCTTTTTTTTGTTTGTTTGTTTTTCTCCGGTACCGGGAACCGAACTCACGGCTGGCCTCAAACTGCTGGTGATCCTCCTGCCTCAGCCTCCCGAGTGCTCGCATCCCAGGCATGCACCACTGCACCCAGCTTCTCTTTGTGCCTGTCAGCGCTGCTTCATAAATCTATAGGATGAAATTGTGCTCCTTCCCAGTACTGTCAAGGCTGAGTGTGCAAAAGGTGCATCCCAGGATGGGTGCTTCCTTCCTTTTTCTGACTCCTGCTGGCAGAATTGCTTCCAGCCTTCACTGCCTATTACCTCAGCTAAGACAGAATCCTGGCTTTAAACAGATGGGGGTGGGGTGGGGGCGGGCTTTAGCTTAGTGGTAAAGTGAATGCTTAGCATGTGTGAAGCCAGGAGGTTCAGAGGATCGAATCTAGGACCTTCTTTCTGAGCAACATCCCCAGCCCTTTTTAAATGGTTTGATTTTGAGACAGGGTCTTGCTGATTGGCCCAGGCTGGGTTTAAAGTTGTAGATCTTCCTGCCTCAGCCTCCTAGAGTGCTGGGATTACTGGCAGGTACCACCATGCCCATAAGTAACTTTGAGTCTAATAAAGAAGATGATAGAAGCATACAGCAACTGCCATGTCAAGTGTCATGCAAAGGGAGAAAACAGCTCTTTCAAACTGGCAGTAGTGGTACACACCTGTAATCCCAGCATGTGGGAGGCTGGGGCAGAGGATGGCTCCGAGTTTGAGGCCAATCTGAACTATATAGCGAGACCCTTGTCTCAAAAACCAAAAATGGGTGGGGAGGGACAAAACTAGTTCTCTCAAATGGAAAGTTTTGTTAGGAGGAATTTGGGAAATTCTCAGCCTTGAGTTGAGGGCTGTGGGTGTGGCCTAGTGGTACACCAAGTGCTTATCATGCCAGGTGCCCTGGGTTCGAATCCGCACATGCTCACGTACACGTGCACGCACAGGCAGTACAAGTTAAACTTTTCTACACAGGGACAGAGAAGGAACACTGGACACCCAGCTCAGGGCCAGGAGCTCATAGTGACTGGAGGGAAGGGCGCGGACCTGTCAGGCAGTGGCAACTCCAGAAAGTTGTAGGGGCTGTGGCAGGGGCTGGGAACTGAACAGGAAGGAGTTAGTATTGTTTGCTTTGAACCTCTGTGACATTCCTTGGTGTTAAAGTTTTTTTTTTAGGGTCTCTTGATACAGTTCAGGCTGGCCTTGAACTCACTATAGAGCCGAGGCTGGCCTCGAACTCAAGGCAGTCCTCCTGCCTCAGCCTTCCAAGTGCTGGGTTTACAAAAGTGTACTACCAGCAAAAGATTTGTTAAATATAAATTTTTGCCTCAGTGTTTCTCATTATAAGAAGCACTGTATACCACTTTGTTTTGAGACAGTGTCTTACTTTTCTCTCCTTGCTGAGACAAAGTACCCAACACCCAAAATGCAGGAAGGAAAGGTTTATTTAGCTTACAGTTTGTAGAGGTTTCAGTCCATACTTGGTTTGCTCCCAGGCAGAAGATAGCAAAGCAACAAGAGCAAAGGGGGAATGGCAGCCGAACAGAACAGCAAAGCAGCCAGGGCAAAAGGGAGGAATGGCTGCAAGCAGCCTCTTTCCCTCCCTTACATTGTAAACAGGCTACCCCCACCTGAGGGGCGTGTAGCTCTCACATAATTTCCATGCCCTCCTCTTCCACAGGCTCAGGATGTATACAAAGTAAGCACCCTGGCTTCCTGCTGAGTCACTTAGCCAAACCTCTAGACTCCCCAAGTTGACACAATGTATCAATCATAACACTCCTCCCCTTGTCAACTTGGCAACCAGACACATTTCTTTAAACCAGTTTCCAGATACAAAGACATTATATTACATTAGAACCATAACATTTCACCCCCTAAAGACTCATGCACATCCTTTTATGCAAAAGGCATTTAGTCCATCTGCAAGAGTTGCCAAAGTCCTAACAGTTGCAGCATTGCTTAAGAGTCCAAGTCCCAACCCTCCTCCAAGATGTAAGGCAAACTCTTAGCTGTGAGCTCCTGTACAAATGAACAGTTAAACACTTTCAACATTCAATGGCACAAAATAAGCAGTACCATTCCAAAAGGTACACACAGCGGGATACAGAGCACTGGGGCCAAAGCAAGTCCAAAATCCAGCAGGGCTAACATTATGCCCTGTAGTTCCATGACCAGCATCTGAAGCAATCTGTGGCACATTGTGAGCTCCAAAGGGCTTGCATGAGTCCACCCCTACGGCACTTCTGGTGGTTACAGCTTTCACAGCTTCTCTCTTAGGCCTGTTCTGCTCCCTCCTTGCAGCTTTCCTCAAATGATCCATGGTCCTGGCTTTTCTAAGCTTCTGAGGTCTCCAGGGCACCTTTTGCTTCACACTCACAGCCTCACACACTGCCCTCTCAGGGGCACACTGCCTGGCCTCCCAGGCCTTCTGAAATCTGGGTGGAAGCCTCTTTAACCTCAGAACTCTTGCATTCTCCATGCATCTAAAGCCAGGGCCATGTGGAGGATGCCAAGGTCTGCTGCCACCCGGAGCAGTAGCCAAGTTTTCCTCTCTCTTGGCCACAGGGGTCGAGTGCCTGGATCGCTGGGCACTCTGAATCCAATTCTGAGGAACAGATTCTCTGCTGCCGCCATTCTGGAACCTGGTGTGGCTGCCGCTGCCATTCTAGAGCATGGCCCTCTGCGGCTTCCTTCTCAAGGCAAGGTCTTTCACCTTTGCAGTTTTGAGGCTGCAAAGGGCAGAGACTTGCTGCTTGCGGTGCCCTCAGGCCATCTTTTCCATTCTTTTGTTCCTTCTCAGCAATAGAGATCTCCTCAGCCTTATCTTTGCAGTCCCCAGCTTTACTGGAGCTTCCTTTGTGGCCAAACTCACAACATTTTTAAATCATCCTGCTGGGCTCTTCGCTCTTGATTCTCAATATAAATCTGGCTAAAAGCCCCCAACAACAGCCATGCCACTGCCCCAACATTCGACTGCCTTGAAATTTCTTTTGCCAGATTAGTCAGTCCACTGCTGCCCTTAATCTCAGTCTTAGGCAAAGTCTCTGGACACGAACGAAATGCGAACAAACTTTCTGCCAAGCCATAACACACATCGTCTGGAGTCCAACAGCCAATGTAGTCCTTCCCAGCAGAAACCTCCCAAACCTGGTCTTTACCGGCAGGATTTCTGTCAGCTTTCTGATCTTCTGAGCTCTGACCAGAATCTCCCAAACAGAACAGCCGAAGGCGTTCCAGCTCTACTCTTGCAGGCGACATCTCTGAACCTTTCCGAACACTTCCCACAAGCCATTTCCAAGGCTCTTGAACCACATGGTCAGGTATAGTCACAGCAACAGTCGCACTCCCGGTACCAAATTCTGTCTTAGTTACTTTTCTCTCATTGCTGTACCCATTGCCCAAAATGAAGGAAGGAAAGGTTTATTTAGCTTACAGTTTGTGGAGGTTTCAATCCATATTTGGCTGGCTTTTAGGCAGAAGAGAGAAAAGCAACAAGAACAAAGGGGGAATGGCAGCCGAACAGCAAAGCAGCCAGAGCAAAAGGGAGGAATGGTGGCAAGCAGCCTCTTTCCCTCCCTTATGTTGTAAACAGGCTACCCCCACCTAAGGGGTGGGTAGCTCTCACATAATCTCCATGCAGCTTTCCTCTTCCACAGGCTCAGGATGTATACAAAGTAAGCACCCTGGCTTCCTGCTGAGTCACTTAGCCAAACCTCTAGACTCCCCAAGTTGACACAGTGTATCAACCATAACAGACAGGGTTTTGCTAAATTGCCCAGGTGGGACTGAAATTTGTATCCTCCTGCCTCAGCCTCTCCCAGTGCTGGGATTGTAGGGATATGCCACTGCACTGTGGCCCCGTCTTCTATACTCCAGGATTTCTCAAGCCCAACTATGGCGACGTTTGCTCAGATACTCTGTCGAGGGTTCTGTAAGACATTGACCAGCATCTCAGCCTCATCAGATTCTCATAGCCCAACCACACCCACTACCTGTGACTATAAAAATGTCTCCAGACATCACCATGTGTTCCCCCTGGGGATTTCCCTCATTTGAAAACCACTGGTTTGAGCCAGGCATGATGACACACACCTGTGATCCCAGTGCTCTGGGAGGCTGAGGCAGGAGGATCGCAAGTTCAAGCCCAGTGTGGGCAATGCAGTGAGATCTTGCTTCCAAATTAAAATTTTAAAAGGGGCTGGGGGTGTAGCTCAGTGTAAAGGCCCTGGGTTCAACCCTTGTGAGCACAAGCAAAGCAAGGCACTGGCTCGATGCAAGTGTGCAGTCTCTGCAGCCTCCTAGCACTGAAGTTTCGGTTTTGCTCATGGATGTCCAGCCTCCTCGTGCCGTAGAGTTTGGTGCTAGCTCTTAGACTGGTCAGAGAACTGGCTGTGGCACAAAGAGCTTGTGGGGTTGGCATGAGGTCAGGTAGTAGCAGGAATCAACTCATGACCTTGTGCTTGCCCGGCAGGCGCAGTGTCACTGAACTGCCCAGATCTTTAGAAGGCCCACATTCAGCTCAGAGGCTGTGCGTAGACCTCCATCCTGGTCTCACCTTGAGCTCAGTGCTTTGCTCTTTCATATCTGTAGAAAGTTGCCCAAGTCAGCAAAGCCACCTAATGAGGACGCAGAGGGGTTGGAGGCTTGGGGCTTTGTGGTGCTAAATACTGGAACATCTTTCTTTTCTAGATTATTTGAAGAATCTCTTAGAAGACTCTGCAGATTACAGAGACACTCAAGGTAAACACTCTTTGCAGTCACAGATGGCGCAGAAATGTTTGCTTTATGTTTTTTCAGGCCGGGAGAGGAGAACTATACCAGGCACAAAACCCAGAAACAAAACTGTTTTCAGCTGGGCATGATAGCACAGATTTATAATCCCAGTGCTGTGGGAGGCTGAGGCAGGAGGGGCTGGGGTTTTAGCATGGTGCAAATAAAGGTCTTGGAATCTGTCCTCAGTTCTGCAGAAGAAAAAAAAAAAAACAGTACAAAATCTCTCTCACACACACCCACCCCCACCCCCCACACACATATACTGTTCTGTTTTATTCATAAAAGACATGAAGCCTTTTTTGGTAGGTAAACGTTTACATTTTTAAATCAGATTTTATTGGTATGTTTTATTTTATTTTTTTATTGGTATATTTTAGATAAACATGATCACATTTATTGTAGAGAATTTGTACCTGTACATGGTGCAACTCCCCCCCCTTCCTTCCCTTCAACCTCTCCCCTCCCCATTTACACGGCTTTGTTTCCATGTTTTCCTTCTTTTCTAATTTTTTTTACCTTTCCCTTTCCTTTTCCCCTCCTCTCTCCTGATTCCCCTCCCCACGTGAACATTTTCCTCCTACTTCATACTGCCCATTACACATTTTGGTCCTTATTCACACTTTTGGTTTCTCACACCAGAGAAACAATGCAGTATTTACACATGTGTAGGACATGAAGCTTTAAAAAAGGTGGCGCACGCCTGTAATCCCAGCACTCGGGAGGCTGAAGCACGAGGATTTCTGCAGGTTCCAGACCAGTCTGAACTACAGAGTAAGACCCTGTCTGAAAAACAGTTCTTTTAGGCAGATTAAGAGAGAATTTGGTAAAGTAGTAACTTAATGCTGGCAGGCCGATGAGGTCACAGGATCAGTCTGGGCAGCCTCCGTGAGGCGGGGCCCAGGGGCCTGGTCTGGAAGTTCCCCCTTCATGTGCTCAGTCACTCCGCAGCTGTGATGGATTCATGTTCTGTAGAGGGCCAGCTCTTCATCTTTTCAGAACAACGACTGAGCCAGGCACAGTGATGTACACCTGGAATCTCAGCACTCGGGAAGGCTGAGGCAAGAGGATCCCAAATTTGAACCCAGTCTGGGGAGTTTAGCAACTTAGCAAGACCCAGTCTCAATATAATAAAATACAGGTGCTTCATTTCTCAGAGTCCCTGCACTCTGTGTTTGAAGGTGTTTTGTATCTACCACTGATGAATCCTTCTCATGTCTCTTAAAAATAATAAGAAGAAGACTAATAAGAAAGAAAAGGGCTGGTGGTGGGAGTAGCCCACCCAGTACTTCAGTCCCCAGTACTGCAAAAATAAATAAGAATTTGAGAAGGTCAGGTGGCCAAGCAGCGAGTTACAATTCATGCACTCATTAAACCCAAAGGTTCCTCCCCACTGCTCTGGGGATCCCAAGGTCAGGAGAGCAGTGAATGTGTCCAGAGTACAGATGGAAGAGCCGGATGCAGAAGTTCTGAGAGGTGGCTGGGATCTCCGTAAGGGAGACACTGTTTTCCTGTACTGCTACTATGCTAGCCACACACCTGTGACCTCAGCATTCAGAGAGGAAGGCTGAAGCAGGAGGATCGCCGCAGGCTCTGCCTGGGCCACACAGCAACACCCTGTCTCCAAAAAAAAAATCTAAATAAAAAAATTAATTAAAGTAAAATACAAGGGATCAGCCTCCCTGTCTCAGCCTGATTCTAGCAGGTGGTCACTGTGATTGCCACAGGCGCCTTCCCGTGTGCCCGCATGTCCCTGGGGAGACCCTGCTGTCTGGGGTTGAGAGAGCTCGTCCCCAGAAGGACAGGAGGCCAAACCCGTCCCTGTCTGTCCAGTTCCAGCGGGTAAGCGCGGAGCAGCGAGACGCACTGCACAGAGGCCGGGGCTGAGGAGGAACCGCTCGCTGCACAGCCACACCGCCCCACGCTCGGCATTGTTGTCTTTTTAAAAATTTACTTATTTATTTATTCATCCATCCATCCATGCAACTGAGGGCCTTACACTTGCCGGGCAGGCGGTTGTGCCACTGAGCTACATCCCCGGCCCTGTCCTTTCTAAATGGTTTTGCTGCCTCCGACTAAGAGTGATGCTGAGCCCTCGCTGCCTGACATTTTCTCATTTTATTTTGTTTTGTTTTTCAAGATGAAATACGAAAATACATTAACAAACAAACAGACATAAACAAAATAACACCCCCCCAAAAAAAAACACCCAAATAATAGAAGCAATACAGAATTTCAGACAAGGTGATAGGAAATTTAACAGTGGTTGCTGTATTACATATTGTTGTCTTCAGATTGGTTACTCAGTTAAATATAGGCATGCAAGATTGATCAAACAATTAGACATTAACTGTTCCTTTCAATAAAGTAATAGAAGTCAGGAGTACAACTCTCTCAGCTATCCTGTGTATATTTCTATATATTTTTTCCTTTCTTTTCTCTTTTCCCTCATCCCAGTTGTTCTCTCTCTGTGAGTAGTTTCTTTGCTTTTCACAATACCTATTATACCTTTCATATTTTATTAACTCTTTCAGGTTCTTACACTAGTGAGACAATACAGTATTTATTTTATTTACTTTGTTTTAATTTTACTTAGTTTTGGCTTTTTGAGACTGGATCTCCCATGTAGTCCAGGCAGGCCCCAAACTGCAGAGCCTCCTGTCTCAGCGTCCCGAGTGCTGGGCTCACCAGTGTGTGCCTCCCCCCGGGCTCATTTCACATAGTTCTTGTGTCCTGTATCAAGCCCTTCCTCTCTGTGACCCTTGTTCCGTGAGACAGTTTGCACTAGGATGGCTTGGCTGCGGGAAAAGCCCACTGTGACCCTTGGGAACCTGGGAAGCAAGCAGGTCTCAGCTTGAGCGAACGAGCCCCACATCTCTGTCTGTGGTGGACGTGGCCGGCAGCGCCCCCTGGGGCCCATGTGTGCTCATAGGTGCTGTTTTCGGTCTGCCTTCCCCTGGTCTCACCTCACTGAGCCTTAGCGTCTGTGTCTCTGCCGTCTGCAGTCAGCCAGACTCCCTGGCGCAGGGTTGCTGGGAAGCAGCCATCTTGCCAGGAACTGCTCATGTCACAGTGGTAGTGACCAGGTCCCTTCTCTCCCCGTGCCCTGTAGATGCCCTCACCGTGGTGATTGAGGTGGCCAACCACGCCAACGACAGCATGAAGCAGGGCGTGAGTATCGTGCGCTCGGGGGCAGGCGCACCATGGAGCCTGGCTGGGGCCGGGTCTGACACGCTTTCTCTCCTCAGGACAACTTCCAGAAGCTCCTGCGGATCCAGTACAGCCTGAGCGGGCACCAGGAGATCCTGCAGCCGGGACGGGTAGGTGCTTCTGACGGCCCTGTGAGTGGCGTAGCTGGTGTTTATTTTAGTTAGGAAAATAGGTTCATTGTGGCTGCGTGTGGTGGTGCATGCCTGTGATCCTAGCACTTGGAGGCTGAGGCAGGAGGATTGATTGGCAGAAGTTCAAGGCCAGTGTTTACCACATAGTGAGTTACTGTCTCAAAACAAAGAATAGAAAGCTGGAAGACAGCCATGAAGGAAGTCACCGAAACAAGAAGTCCAGTTCAGTAGGAGAAAGGCCGAGGGCCCCACAAATCCCACTGAAATGATATCATAGCATCATTTTCCTGCATGATACCAGCTGACCTCTTAGAGCTCTGAATGCCATTTCATTTAAAATCTAACGTAAGAGGGTCATGGAGGGAGGGAGAAATTAGAACTTTGATATCAACTCCTGAGAGAGCACAGAAGTGGCCTTAGGAAGCAATTCGGGAAAAATTACAGAATGATGTCAGGATCAGGGACACTCAGTCGCAGAGGGGCCCTGTAAGCCTGTATTGGCTTAACAATCTTTCTGTCCAGTTTCCAAATGCGTGATAAGGCTTAAAAAGAAACGAAGTGCCAGGCATGGTGGCACACCCTGTAATCTCAGCACCCAGGTGGCTGAGGCAGGAGGATCCCTGTGAGTTCTAGGCCAGCCTGGACTACAGAGTGAGACCCTGTCTCAAAAAAGGAAAAAAAAAAAACAAAAACCGAGGGGCCTGGAAATGGTGCTGGCCATGCTGCACTTGCTTAGCATGTAGGAGGCCGGGGCTCTGTACGCAGCTCCTGTGGATCCATGCCCAGAAGAAGGAAGGAAAAGAAAAGGAAGCCATAAGCCATGACTGCACAAAGTCACAAGGAAACACTGTCCCCTTGGCTGCCACCGTAGAAAGAACCAGGCAGGGCTGCTGGGAAGGGGTGCTGTGTTCACGGTGGTGACGGGCAAAGGGCTGACGCCTGTCCACCTGCCCCCAGGTTTTCCTCAAGGAAGGCGTCCTGATGAAGCTGTCCCGGAAGGTCATGCAGCCGCGCATGTTTTTCCTGGTGAGGCTGTGGGGATGTTCCTCTGGGGCGGAGGAGCCCGACGGTTCAGGCCGGATTCGGGCCAGGTTTGGGCTGGGCTCGGGCCAGGCTCCAGGATGTCTGGCAGCGGCCACAGCGGCCAGGTCTGCCACGCCACACAATCAGAAAAGCAAGTCCTCTGGGTATCCAGTTGGCTGTGTTACTGGTTTGGAAGACTTGTTGCTGCAAGCGCTTATTTAGGCAGATGGCGACACTTTAGGGCAATTCAGAATTCAGAATTCAGAAAACGCTGAATCTGTTACAGACCTCGGAAAAGAAGTGTCTTGTCTGGAAACTCCCTTTTTAATGAAACTCCCTTTTTAATGATAGAACATTAGAGGTGCTTCTTGTGGAATGAACAGAATAGAAGTATTTTCTTCAGAGAGTTGTTACCCGAGGGCAGTGTTTTTCCCTTGTTCTTGTCTTTTGTCGTTGTTTCTGATGAGGAGCCTGGCGTGGTGGCGCACACCTGTAATCCTAGCACTCAGGAGGCTCAGGCAGGGGCGTCACCGCTAACCTGAGGCTGGCCTCGGCTGTGTAGTGAGCCCACAGCAGGCGCTGACGTGAGCCTCTGTAATGTGACTGTGTGTGTTCCTCTTTGCAGTTCAACGACGTCCTGCTGTACACCACGCCTCTGCAGTCGGGGACATACAAGCTGAACAACATGCTCTCCTTGGCCGGCATGAAGGTCAGCGCAGCGCTCCGCCCGCTTTTCCTTAAGACAGGCGGAGACTCTCTGTGAAGAGGAGCCTGTGATGATCGCAACGCTCCGTCCCTTTCTCTAGATGCGACTGTCCATGCGAGTTTATGCGTATCACTTCTTCCTTCGTGCACTCACTATTCAAGCCTACTTATTAAGAACAACTGTAAATAGAGCATGGTCATAAGTTTAGTGGAAAATAGGATGACTGGAAAGGATTCTTTTTGGCCAGTTGGAAGTATAATACACTGTAGATAAATATGTATGAAGTAGCAACAAAGATCACTATAAAATAGCTGGGTATAGTGGCACACATCTGTGATTCCAGTGCCCAGGAGGCTGAGGCAGGAGGATCCCAGCAAATTAGAGGTCAGCCTGGGATACATATGAGACCCTGTCTCAAAATACTAAAAAACAGTTACTATAAAGATACAGTTTAGTTCGTGGGAGTTTAGGAGACAGGGATGCAGAGCTCTTGGAGGGAGTGCGTGCAGCTGTTGACTGACAGCTGGGGAAGAGGCAGTGAGCCTTGAAGGACAAGTCCAGAGGGTGCCCGGCTAGAGGTGGCTGTGACCTTTGATCCACAGGCTGTATGAAGCAGGCAGCTGGGGCTGTACAGGTGTGAGATGGTGGGGCCGGGAGGGTAAGGGCGGCGGGTGGCTGTCTCCACAGCTCAGCTGTGCTCTGCCGTGGGCTGTGGCCCTTCCAACCCGGTGCTTTCCTCAGGTCACAAAGCCCGGCCAGGAAGCCTATCAGAACGAACTGAAGATCGAGAGTGTGGAACGCTCCTTCATCCTCTCAGCCAGGTACATCTGTTCGTGTACTCGGTTGCTGTGAGATGGGGTCTCTGCAGTTCAGGCCGGCCTTGAATTCTCTATGGAGCCCAGGCTGGCCTGAACTCAGGGTGTTTCTCCTGCCTCGGCCTCCTAAGCGCTGGAATCACCGGCATGCGCCACCATGCCCAGCCACCTTGTAGATTTTGGTCTTTAGCTTAGGAGCCATGGGAAGCCACTGACTGTATCCCAGAGGAGGATGTGGCCGGAGGAGCTCCCTGTTCTGTGGCCTGTGCTTTGGTGCCGAGCTCAGGCAGAGGAGTCTTCTCAAGTTCAGGCACCACATTGGCGGAGGAAAGAAGACAAGGCCGACTGCTTCTGAATCCAGGGAGGGTGCGGGTGCCATGCTGACCCCTCCACCACAGGCCAAAGCGCCCGGCTAGGGTCTGTGAGGGCTGGCTTGCAGGTGCCCTCAGGGGCGGTGGACCCCAGAACAGCGCCTGCGATGGCCCACTTGCCAGAGTCGCGTTCCCCATGCAGCCCGGGCTCCACACATCCAGCGGCCATGCCGTTAGCCGTCCGCCCCTTATCCCTGCAGCTCCTTCCAGTAAACTGCAGGGTATGTCCTGAGTGCTGGCCTGGAAGCTAGAGATGAATGGACACCAGGTGGACGTGGTGGAGCACAGCTGTAATCCCAGCACTCTGGAGGCTGAGGCAGGATTGCACCAAGTTTGAGGCCAGCCTGGGCTATGTAGTGAGTGGAAGACCAGCCTGAACTACATAGTGAGACCCTGTGTCAAAACACAAAAGTGCACAAAGAGGCTGGCCGTGGTTGGTGATGCAGGCTGTTAGAATACCACACATAACCCAAGCAGGTTTGGTTTGGTTATTTCTTTTGTTGTTGTTGTTCTATTTTTTTCTATCCATAGGAACAAACGTTCAAAAAGTGTTTAGCATTGCCAAAGCCATTTAATAGAAGATACATTTCTGAGAATGATTGTAGTGAGAAATCCAAGTGGTTTCTAGTATCTTCTTGACCTGCTCACCATTTGTGATGGTGTTCACCTGTAATCCCAGTGCTTAGAGGCTGAGGGAGGAGGATTGCTAGTCTAAGGACAGCCTGGGCTATATTGAAAGACCCTGTTTCAAAACAAAACCAACAGTAAGGGGCTGGGGACTAAGTATGGCACTTGCCTAGAATACACAAGGCTCTAGGGTGGATCCTGGTGCTGCAAAGAAAAAGTATGGGGTGTGTGCTATGTACCAGTATGATGGTCTTATTTTTAGTCATGGTGGTGCTAGGGTTGAACCCTTAACCTCGTGCATGCTAGGCAAGTGTTCTACCGCTGTGCTATATCTTCAGCCTATTACGGATTTTTGAGATAGGGTTTCACTATTTATATTTAGTTCAAGCTGGCCTTGAACTCACTTGGTAGCCCTGGAATTTTCAGTAATCCACCTGCCTCAGCCTTCCGAGTGCTGGGATTACAGGTGTGCACCACACGCCTGGCTCTATTATGAAATTTTTTATATTTGAAATTACTAATAAAAATTAAAAATTCAGTTGGGACCTGAGAGGCTGAGGCAAGAGGATTGCCAAGAGTTGAAAGACAGCCTGGGCTACATAGTGAGTTCAAAGCCAGGCTGGACTCAATCGTGAGACGCTGTCTCATATGAAATAATAACATAGAGTGAGTAGCACAGTGAAGCACATAGTCACCCGGATGCAAAGTCATCAAGCATCAGGACACGTCCTGCTGCATACTTCAGTGTGCCGTTCTGAAAGTACATTTCTCACAGTCACAAAGCCATCGTGATGGGTTTAATTTTATTATGATGCAGTTTCAAGCTGGTTGTTAAAGTCTCTCTCTCCTACCCACTCTGTGTCCCTGAATGTGCATGTAGAGATTTATGTATTTATCTGTATTTCTGAGACCTAACATGTGCCTCTCCATCTTGAATATGCAAAACACAATTTAAATAGTGGCTCATAAATGTTCTGACAACCGGTGGTGGTTAGGAGCTCCCATGGGTTTGGAAGGAGAGGCCTGGTCACAGGAGTGCGGGACAAGCTGAGCATGGTAGTGCACACCTGTAATCCCAGAACTCTGGGAGGCTGAGGCAGGAGAATTGCAAGTTCAAACCCAGCCTGGTCAGTTTAGCTGCTTTGTAAGACCCTATCTCAAAGTAAAAAAAGTAAAAAAGGAGCTGGGGATGCAGTTCAGTGGAAAGACCCTGGGTCCACTCCCCAGTTCCACACACACAAGGCAGAGCAAGTGTGCCATTTGTTGGGGGCTGCCTTCCCTTTTTGGCTCATTTCCTCTACAGCCCAGTTAAGGACAGCTCCCGACAAGCAGCGCAGGAACAGAAGTCCTGTGGACGAAGAGCGTAGGGAGCCCTCACTGTGCCGCTATCGGGCAGGCCGCCTCCCTCTCATCACTCATTCATTCATTTATTTGGAACCAGGAATTGAACTCAGGAGCTTGCGCTTGCCAGGCAGGCACTTGTGCCCCTGAGCTACATCCCAACCCCATTTCCCTTTTAACCACACCTTCAGCATCTGTTTTATGACACTGGGCAGATGTCCGCCTCTGTCCTTCCTAGGAATTTTTAATGATAGTGATCTAAAGATGTGTAGAATTCTGTGCTCTGAACTGGAATTTGTAACTTGATTCTTACAGTATTTTTAAGTTCTAGAATGTCTTAGGGAAGCCTTTGATTATATAAATAATCACAATCGTAAACCACAAACCAGACAGACTCAGATGTAGAAGCCCTTTGTGTTGGCATGCGTCAGTGCAGCAGAACGATTGCATTGCTCTGGGGGGGCGGTACACAGTGTGACATTTCTGAATTCTGTTTTTTTACATCCCTTCCCCTCTGCCCTTCCCTGAGTGGAGAGGAAGCGATCGCTGTCTGAAGCACGCTAGTCTGGGAGAGGAGGAGGGGTTGCGTCTGCTAAGCCTCCATGGCTTCGCGTCTGTCACCTGCCAGGACCACTGGCCTTGGGAGCCTGGGGCGGGGGGCACTGCCACGGAACAGGACGGGGACAGAGAAGGGCAGAGCCACAGCCACCTCAGCCTCACGGGCCCCCTTTCCCCAACAGCTCTGCCCGCGAGAGGGACGAGTGGCTGGCAGCCATCTCGGGGGCCATCGAGGAGCATGCCAAGAAGAGAGTCACCTTCTGCCCTGGTAGGAGTCTGGATGAGGTATTGTTTTTCCTTCTGTTTTCCCCAGTGCATTTCCAACGCCTTTACCTCAGAGAGCCTTCTCGCAGGGGTTAGAAAAGCAGCGTGTGCTTCAGAGGAGGGTGGAGGAGTGTGTCTGTTTTCAGAGCTGTGTGTTTATCCATCTGTAAATGTCTGACTGTTTGTTTTGTTTTGTTTGAGGGATTTAAGATAGGGTCTCAGTGTGTAGCCCAGGCTGTTCTTGAACTTGTTGCAATCCTCCTGCCGGAGCCTCCAGAGTGCTGAGGTCACAGGCATGCGCCACTATACGCAGCACCTAACTGCAAGTCTGAGAGAGCACACAGCGTACCCATACTTTTCCCAGCTATAAAACGTATTGTTGGATGTGGTGTGCACGCCTGTCATCCCAGCTGTCTGGGAGGCTGAGGCAGGAGGATCAAAAGTTTGATCCCAGCCTGAGAAATTTAGCATGGGGCCATCTCAAAATTTTCAAAATGCTAATAAGGGGCTACAGATACAGCTCAGTGTGAAGGTTCTGGATTCAGCCCCGCAGGGCCAAAAAAAAAAGCGAAAGAAGAATGCCACTGTAACTGGGTGTGGTAATGTATGCCTGTAGTCCCAGCACTCAGGAGGCTAAAACAGGATGATTGTGACTTTGAGTCCAGCCTGGGCTACAGTGTAAAATCCTGATTCAAAAAAAGCAAAACAAAACAAAATTTCATTGTAGGATTGTGTGTGTGTTTGTGTGAGTGAGTGCTATGGTTTAAAGCTAGGGCCTTAAACCCAGCATGATGGTGTACACCTGTAATCCCAGCACTCGGGAGGCTGGGGCAGGAGGATCGTTGCTAGTTCAAGACCAGCCTAGGCTACAAAGTGAGCTCAAGGCCAGCCTGAACTGCATAGAGAGACCCTGTCTCAAAAAAAAAAAAAAAAAAAAAAAAAAAAAAGCCAGGGCCTTCACACCAAACAACATCACCAGCCCCTTTTTATTTCTAGTCAAGGCCCTGGTAGGTTATCCAGGCTGACCTCAAACTTAACAGCCTCTCAAATAGCAGGAAGTACAGGTGTGTGCCTCCTATGTGTCCTTGATGCTGAGGCTGGAACCCAGCACCCCAGGCATGCCACACACAGGGTGTGGTGCTGAGCTACTCCCAGCCCCTGTTGTAGGGAATTTAGGGCTTAAGAAAAGTTTGCAGAAGAAACTGATCCATATGCATTTTCCTCTGTTATGTTTTGTTTTGTTTAAGACAAGGCCTCCCTGTGTATTTCAGGCTGACCTTGAACTTGCAGCAATCCTCCTGCCTCAGCATCCTGAGTGCTGAGATTATAGGATTGCGCTACCATGCCCAGCATATCTTTTGGAGTCAGTTTTGCAGCAGAGGATTTTTGGAAAGTAGCTAATCTTACTACCCTAAGAACACGAGAACTGTAGTAGCGCGTAATTCCCCTACACCTGGACTGTGAGACACCCCTGCCAACTGAAGGCCGGATTTGGTTGCAGGCCCTGTGGACTGAGGTAACAGAGTCATTCTTTTCCCACAGGCCGACTTGGAGAGGAAGGAGGAAGTGACTCCCCTGGGCTCCAAGGCGCCCATCTGGGTTCCAGACACCAGGGCCACCATGTGCATGATCTGTACCAGGGAGTTCACTCTCACCTGGAGGCGACACCACTGCCGCGCCTGCGGGAAGGTCAGCCAGCTCCCGCCGCCGAGGCTGTGCTGGCTGTGCTGCACAGAGGGGGCTTTGGCCCCAGATGCCACTCTAGTGAACAGAACAAGATGGGAGGACATGCTGCCAGGCCTGATGGTGCACTCCTGTAACCCCAGCACTCGGGAGGCTGAGGCAGGAGGGTTGCCAGGCACTTGAGGCCAGCCTGAGCTACACAGGGAGATCCTGTCTCAATGAAAACAAAGAAGGGGGCTGGGGATAGAGCTCAACAGCACAAGCACCTTCTTGGCCTGAGTTCAATTCCCAGTACCAGTGTAAAACACACACACACACACCCATAGATACACACAAAACAAAGAATGATGATGGCCGGTACAGCTGAGAGGTCTTGGCGTGCAGGGCACAGTCCTGAGCATTCTGTGCGCGGCCGCGCTCTGCCCGTGCTGTTTCGTGTAGGGCGCACTCAGCAGTAATTGGGGCCTCTTCATCTTCGAGCGTGTTCCTGAGGGAGAGCTCCCTCCATGCCGGAACCCCGGCACTTGAGCCCTAGTCTGTGGGAAGCTACTGGGAAACTTGGACAGTGCTGCCATCTGTAATGAAGTGACTGCAATGTATTGCAGGTCGTCTGCCAAGCCTGCTCCTCAAATAAGTATGGCTTGGATTACCTGAAAAACCAGCCCGCAAGAGTGTGTGAACATTGTTTCCAAGAGCTGCAGAAACTAGGTAATACATTAAGACTTCATCAAAAATGCCTTTCTTGCCTACATGCTTTCCAGCAGCCTCCTGTAATCCCAGCACTTGGGAGGCTGAGGCAGGAGGATCGCTGTCAGTTTGAGGCCAGCCTGGACTACATAGCGAGTTGAAAGCCAGCCTGAACTGCATAGTGAGACTGTCCCAAAAATTAAATGAAGAAGAAAGGAGAAAAAGAAAAGGAAGTAAACAGCTTTCTTATTAGTACTAAGCTTTCTTAACTTCGCTTTTGTGGTAATTCCAGGAGAAGCTGGAGTACAATTTGTTTTCACTCTGTGAAAGGTTTTGCTGAGAAAACTAACTAGAAATGTAATTACAGGATGAGGTGCCTAAAACCACGCACAGGGAACTTCAGCTTCCTAGTAATTTTCAAGCTTCTAGTTTGCCACAAGCATGCTTGTCGGAAACCACTTTGTATCCATCCACCTGCCAAGTCACCCTGTATGGAATAGATGTGGTGGCACTTGCCTCAGTTCTGGTCTTGGCTGAGTGAGTGGCATTTCACTGCATGCTTAAAAGGTGCCCCTTCTGGGAGAGGCAGGGCACAGTGCTTCCTACCCAGGGTGCTCTCTGCCAGCTTCTTACAGGCAGAGTAATTGGGGCAAGAACCGCTCATGTCTATGCTTTGGGAAGAAGTCTTTAGTTAAATCTCTGAAACATGGGACCTAAATTTTAAAAAGAAGTCAGGTATGGTGGTGGGTGCCTGTGATCCCAGCACTCAGCCACTCAGAAGGCTGAGGCAGGAGGATACAGCAAGTTCAAGGCAGCCGAGGCTACACAGTAAAATCATGGCCAGCCTGAACTGCATGGCAAGGTCCTGTCAGGAAGGAAAGAAAGTGCCAAAGACATAAACGCATGGACCGTGTTGGAAAGGCTTCACCTGATCAGCTCTTGGCCATCATTTGTGTTCTTGGCGCCGGGGGTTGAAGTCCTGCTTGTGTGTTTTGAGTTTCCTTCCATGAATAATTGCATGCAGTAGTCGTTGAATTTGAGCGCCGTTGAAGGGCAGACACTTCTGTGGATGTCCAGTGTTCCCCATTCGTTCCAGATCACCAGCCCTCCCCAAGGCCCGGGACCCCCGGAAGTCACAAGTCTCCGTCCAGCGCCTTGACCTCGGTGCTGCAGTCCATCCCCTCCGGGCGGAAGCAAAAAAAGATCCCTGCAGCTCTTAAAGAAGTAAGTGCTTCCTACCGGCCACTGCTGGAGCCGTGGACAGCCACACTGTCCCCAAGCTGTCCTGCGCTGCCCCGGGCTGCCCTGTGCTGCAGGAGGACGGCCTTCGCAGTGGGACTGTTGAGGGAGAGGCCCCGGCCTCATTTAGACAAGGTTTGGACAACATTTTCTAACAGTGATAGAAATGAAAACTTGGACACCTATGAATTTTTGTTTTTTGTCTTTGAGACAGGGTCTCCCTTTGTAGCCCAGGCTGACCTGGAACTTAAGGGCAGTCCTCCTTCCTCAGCCTCCTAAGTGCTGGGATTTACACGTGTGCACTACCACACCCAGCTGACCCATGAATTTTTAAAAAATTATTCCGAGGAGACCCCTTACTTGAGAAAAGAAGTCCATGGAATGATTTTGGGCATTTCAGTAGCATTTACTGATCTGCGTTTGATAGTTGTAGATACCGATTGGTTATGGACAGCAGATATCGCCAGTAGGTTGTCTTTGTTTTTATTTTACTTCGTTTTGCAGTACTAGGGTTGAACCCAGGGCTTTCACACTTAGCTACATCCCCAGGCCTTTTAAAATTTTGAGAGAGTTTCACTAAGTCACTCAAGCTGGACTTGAACTTTACACCCTCCTGCCTCAGCCTCCCATCATGTTGGGATTATAGGTGTGGCACCATTCCTGGCCGTTGCTCCTTTTAACTTAAAATCTTCTTGGCTGTGCCGGCCTGGAGCTCAGACCTGGCTGCCATAATGCACAGGGCAGCTGATACCTCATCCAGCTCCCACTCTTTCACCCTCAGCCCACGGTGCTGGGCCACACAGCGCTGCCATTCCTGCCACCCTTGGGACAGTTTGTTTCCACTCAGTCCCTGCTGCACTGGTTTTGTAGCCAGCAGAACCACGTGTGTGTGGCGGGGGTTTTTGTGTTTTCAAGATGGCTGTGCTGTCCAGTCAGCCCAGCTGCCCCAGTTAAGTGATTCCCCCCGACCTCTGCCTCCTGAAGCTGTGCTCAGCTCTAAACAATGTTCTTCATTCTTCCCTCCCCCGCCCCCCTTTTTTTGTTTTTGTTTTTGTTTTTTGAGACAGGGTCTCACTATTTAGTTCAGGCTGGCATGGCGATCCTCCTGCCTCAGCCTCCCAAGTGCTGGGATTACAGATGTGCAGCACTACACCCAGCTGCTTCTCTAACTTGGTTACTGTGGAGGGTTTGTCATGCAAAGTGAAGGCAAACAGTGCTAAAATTTTGACCAAAGTCATGTTTCTTAACATTCCCAGCCAAAATCACGTGAAATAATCTATAGCTAATTTCACAAAATAGTACGAATAAGATTTATAAAGTTCTGACTGCACAGCCGTGTGTGAAACAGGTGAAGCCAATTTAGCGGGCACCTGGGGCCTGGCTCCTCGTCCCTCGGTTCCCAAATGTAAGTCTGTCTGTAAGTAAGGCCGAGGCTTTTGCCCGAGGTAGAGCTGCACCTCCAGCCCTGCTACTCAGGAGGCTGAAGAGGGAAGGTGCTGGAGCCACCTGAGACAGCTTGCAAGATTGCCAGCTCTTCAAAAAATAAGTAAATTCCCACCACGGTGGCCCATACCTGCATACTAGGCTGAGGCAGGAGGATCACTATGAGGTCAAGGCCAGCCTGAGCAACTTAGTAACTGAGACTCTGTCTCAAATCATTTGAGACATGAAAAATGGCCCGGGGTTGTAGCTCTGTGTGAAGTGAAGCCTGGGATTCAATCCCTACTACCAGAAAAGATTCTTAATTTTAATTACATTGAAGAATGAAAATTTTAGAAATGCATTGTAGGCTTTGGATCACTTTTTTCTTCTCCTAAACAGAAAAGCCCAGTGTGGTGGCACACACCTGTAATCCCTGCACTTGGGAGGCTGAGGCAGAGGATCTGCCATTAGTTTGAGTCTAGCCTGGGCTACATAGTGAGACTGTCTCAAAAAAACCAAAACTAAAGAGACCAGAAAACAGAGACACATGTACACACACATAGAAACCCAGGTGAGCTAGGTAAAATCCCTAAATTTCTTAGAAAGGTTCTTCCGCTCGCTGGAACAGCAGATCTCAGTCTGCAGTGTAGCGCTGGAAACGCCCTCGTTACTGCTTTCCATGCCCCGTCCCGTGCTGCCCCCGCCCAGGCCCGCTGCCTGTCCTCGCAGGTGTGGGCCAGCACGGAGGACTCCACCATGAGCGGCTACCTGTACCGGGCCAAGGGCACCCGCAAGCCCTGGAAGCACCTGTGGTTCGTCATCAAGAACAAAGTGCTGTACACGTACGCAGCCAGCGAGGTAGGCACCGGGGGTGACCAGGGAGGCTGGTGGAGCCCTGTGTCTGTTTCACTGCTCTGGGGTCTGGAGTTTGCTTTCATTTGGTGGCCCTGGGGATCTAGCCCGGGACCTCGTGCCTGCTGGGCAAGCGCCACCCATGCCCTGCCCCCAACTCTGCTGTGGGAGCAGGTGATGTCACTGTTACGTCTTATTTGAATAATGTTCTTGCTTTGGACCTAGAGAGCTCTGACTCAAGTGCCTTAGGAATTTTCCTTTTTCTTTACTTTTTTTCTTTTTTTAGAGACAGGATCTCGTTATGTAAGTCAGGTTGGCCTGAACTCACTATGTAGCTCAGGCTATAGCCCACTATATTGTCCTTGCTGCAATCCTCCTGCCTCAGCCTCCTGAATGTGGGATTACAGGCACGGTAGAAGCTGGTTCAGGAGGATCGTGGCTTTCTGTCCTTTTCTTCTGTTTGATCCCCTGTATTCCCAGCCGTCTATGAAAACCTGTAGGGGAAAGGTGAGCCTTAGCTGGCTACCACTTACCTTTCTAATGAAAATCATGGCATCTCTTGGGTTGTAGCAGAGTTCACGTAAAGTTCAGTGGCTGTGAGCACAGAGACAGCTGGCGTGGTGTGTGGCAGCGGGGGTGTGACTGGGGGGGGTGGACGGACTGTGCTCGTGCTGTTAGAATGCTGATCGCACAACTGTGCCGATCCCAGGGCCGAGTGTCACTGTGACTCACGCTAAGTCCCATCTGCTGGTGCCTTTAACGCAGGACGTGGCAGCGTTGGAGAGTCAGCCTCTGTTAGGATTTACAGTCTCCCAAGTCAGAGACGAGAGTGCGGAGTCGAGAGTGTTCCAGCTGCTGCACAAGGACATGGTGTTCTATGTTTTCAAAGCTGAGGACGCGCAGTCGGCACAGAAGTGAGTGATGTAGACCTGTTCCCTCTGTACCTGAGCTTCCAAGTTGGGTTTTTGTTTTTTGTTTTTTTTTTTCTTTTTTGAGACAGGGTCTTGATATGCAGTTCAGGCTGGCCTTGAGCTCACTTTGTAGCCCAGGCTGGTCTCAAACTCGCAACGATCCTCCTGCTTCAGCCTCCCGAGTGCTGGGATTACAGGCATGTGCCACCACTCCTGGCTCCAAGTTGTTCTTTGATTTATATTTATTTTGTAGTTCTGGGGACTGAACCCAGCATCTTTGCACTGACCTACACCTCCAGCCCTTTTTATTGGATTTATTTATTTATTTTTGGGTTTTTTTGAGACAGGGTCTCACTATGTAGTTCTGGCTGGCTATAAGCTCACTCTAAATGCACAGCGATTTTCCCGCCTCAGCCTCCCAAGTGCTGGGATTACAGGCATGTGTCACCACACTTGATCTGTAAGATCCTATTAAAAGAAATTCTACTTCAGTAAGAACAGAGAGAAGTGACTGTAGTAAGGCTCCACAATAGTGACGGTCAGCAGGGAGGAGAGAGACTGCACCTGGGCATCTTCTGAGTAGTCACACTGTGAACATCAGATAGAAACTTGAGAGCAGAGGACCTTGGAAAGACCTCTGCCACGTTTCCAGAAGCAGATGTATTGCATGCAAAGTGTTCATCTGTGAGGAGTGGACCAAATGCCAGGCAGAGGCCCTGTAATCAGAACTACTAGGATAGGTCTGTTCTTGAGGGTCCACCTGGACGCTCAGGCTGGTGGAGCTCGCGCGGGAGGAAAAGGCACATGACAAGTGTTTGTGGAAGTGCTGCATCAGAACCCAGAAGCGGGGTAGTTGTCGGAGAGGTCTTTCCTGATTGATTGATTGATGTATTGATTTATTTTGGTGCGGTACCGGGGCTTGAACCCAGGGCCTTCCTACTGAGCTACATCTCAAGCCCTTTTTTATTTTGAGACAAGGTCTTGCTAAATCACCCAAGCTCGGCTCAAACTTGCAGTCCTGCCTTGGCCTTCTGGAGTGCTGGGTCTACAGGTTTGTTCCTCTGAGTCCAGCTAAAGGTGTTTAACTGATGGTAACCACTTCCACAACCAATTAAATTGGAGCATCAGAACTTTATAGGACTTTTACACATGAAACGGTCCCTCCCTCATGCCGCACTTAAGTAAAGACACACTTTCTAGACCAAATTTTGGATCAGATTTCAGAAAAAGGTGCTTCGCGCATGCAAGAGTTGCAAGTTGCTCTAGGAAACGCCTTCTGAGTGCTGTTAGAGTCACAGGCGTCTCACCAGACCCCTGCGCTCTCGGCACCGTGTCCCACAAACCTAACAGGCTTCTCTGATCCGCAGGTGGATAGAGGCGTTTCAGGAAGGCACCGTGTTGTAGCAGTGCTGGTTTCGTCTCTTCTCTGAGGATGGTGGAATTTCTTCAGGATGGAGTAAAAACAAAATTTTATAAAAATAAACACTGCCAAGATAAATCCAACCAAACTCTTTTTCAGAGATCTCAGATACAAGAAATTATTTTGTTAGATATAGTTTTTTAAAAAAATGTTTGCTTTTTCATGTATTTTATTTATTAAAACTGTAATGTTTTACTTGATGGTCAGAGTTATTTCTAAGTCTCGCACTGAATTCTGAAGTACCATTTCTTCAGAGAGCAGAAAATTTACCTTTTTCTATAGTAACTGTTTGTGACCCAGCCCACAACATATTCTCTGCCTTAACCTTGTGACATTTCCTACCGGTTATGAATCTTTGTAAATAAAAAAAAAAACCATACAAAAAGCAAATTTTAATGCAGTACTTCGTTTAGAAATTGTAATCACTGCTAGGTGTAGTGGCACAGGCCTCTTGTAATCCCAGCACTGGGGAGGCTGAGGCAGGAGGATCACAGTGAGTTTGAGGACAGCCTGGGCTACAAAGTGAGCTCCAGGTCAGCCTGAACTGCACAGTGAGACCCTGTCCCAAAAAGAGAAAAAAAAACTCAAAACCAAAAACCAAAACAGGAAAAAAGAAAAAGAAGGAAGGAAATTATGATTAGTTTAAAACTGTTGAACAAAATGTCTTTGAATCAATAAGCTTAGAAAATTGTTCTATTTTATTTATTTATTTTTTTTTTCCGGTACCGGGAATTGAACTCACGACCTCGCACTTGCCAGGCAGGTGCTGTTCCACTGAGCTAAATGTTCTATTTTATAATGGAAAAACACATAGCCTGCTTCTAACTCAGTGACTGAAATGAAATTTGAGTCAGTATCTAATGTAGTACTTCATGTACCTCTTCTGGCATGCATTAATGTTACCTCAAAGAACTATTGCAAAGGGATAGAAATCTGGCTTGCTTTATGTGACTCTATGGCTTTTCATTAAATCTAGGCTTTTTAAAAAACATCTGACATAAACATAACTAGATTTTTTTTTTAAAGAAACATTTTTTGTCATTTTGAGGCAGAGTTTCAATGTGCACTTTAGGCTGGCCTTGAACTCCATAGTCAGAGCTGTCCTACCTCAGCCTCCTAAGTGCTGGGATTACAGGTGCGCACCACCATGCCTGACCAGATTTTTTTTTAAAGGAGCAAAATACTGCAAGTTTCTTTGTTTATAGTTCTCTTTCCAATACTGGGACTGAACCCAGCACCTCACTTGCACCTGGCAGGCTCCTCTGCTGAGCTTAGCCCCTGTGCTGTAAGGAGTGTTCTGTTTCATTATCTCACCTGCCGCCAAGTGGGGTTCACTGTATATCTAAAAGGAATGCTAAATTTCCTATAACATTATGCTTTTGAAAATGAACTGGAGTCACTGAAAGGCACAAATGCTAAGGTAGTATTAGCTGAAATTGCACAATGTTTTTTGAAAGGTCTTTTCATACCTTGTTATATTGTTACAGGCAGCTGAGTTAGATAGAAATATTACAGGCAGTCAGACAGGGCCAGGCCCTCGAAGGAGCCAACATGAAAGACAAGATAAGATACCTGTGGGCCAGACATCAAGACAAAGGACTAAACAAATATACCCCCTTACCTCCCAAGGGATGGACATCCGGGATTGAAGAGTCCCTGACCCAGCCCCTTACAGGAAAAGAAAGCTCCTGCTCTGTATTCATGCCCACGTGCTACATGACTTGCATCCCCATTTGATCCCAGTTTAATCAATTCTACCTGAACAGTTCTTATTGGCTGACCATAGTTTTGTCCGTTTTCCCCTACCTTGGACCCTCCTCACCTCGTGGTTTTGCTCTATAAAAGTCCCCAGGAAAGACAGAGTCGGGGGGTAACCCACTTGGGCCCCCCTTCTGTCCCTCTCTTGGACAGAAGCTTTCTTTCCCTCAATAAATATATTCTGCTCTTAACCTCCGTCATTCCTAAAATTCATTCTTTGATTTTAGAAAACACGAACTCATCCCATACATCATTCAGGTTGGGAGTTTTTATTTTCCTGTATCAGTATGACTTCCTTGGTATTTATTTCTTTCTAGTCAGTGCCCTCAGGCCTCCTGAGGAAGGGCTCCTATGCACAATTCTGGTGTATCGGTTGTTTAACCTGTGAGCCACCTTATATAGACAATTGATCAGCAAAAGAAAATGAAATTAAGTTGGGCGTGGTGGCACACGCTTGCAATCTCAGTACTCAGGAGGCTAAGGCAGGAGACCAGCCTGGGCTACAAAGGGAGCTCAAGGGCAGCCTGAACTGCGTAGCGAGACCCTGTCTCAAAAGGACAAAAAACAAACAAAAAAAAGAAATGAACAGCATGATTAAAGTTGTACCTGATGTTTATGATAAACATTTTGTTGAATGAATTTAAATAGAAGGCAAGGTTTTCCATAGAATATGTCATCGAAGAGTACAAGAACCAGACATGGTGACACGCCCATGATCCCAGCAGGCCGGGAGCCTGAAGCAGGAGAATGAAAGTTTGAGCCCAGCCTGAGGAATTCAGCAACTTAGCAAGGTCCTGTCTCAAAATAAATAAAAAGGACGGGGTATGTAGCTCCACACAAAGGTCCTAATTCCATCTTTCTTGCCGTGGCATCATTTTAAACTCTGTGTGACCCCACAGTCCTAATGCGCTAGCCTCGAAGTCTTTTTTAAGACGGGTCTTCTGTTTAGTTTAGGTCAGGCTTACACTTGAACTCATGAGTCTCCTGCCTCAGCCTCTTGAGTACTAAGATTACAGATGCGCACTACCACACCTAACTCCATTTTAGGAGTGGGGAGACTTGGTTTTTTGAGAAAAGATCCCACCAAACTTCAAAATGGCCTTCTACTCACTGTGTAGCCCAGGCTGGCCTCAAACTTCAGATATCTTCCTGTCTCAGCTTTCCTAATGCTGGGATTATACATGGACCACCACACCCAGAACCCTGATGTTACCGCGTAGACCTTGGCTGAAGTCCTCGTTACCTCAAGAGCTGCAGTCACTTTTCTTCTGGGCTGTAGTTAGGACAGCGCTTGCCAAGCCAGCTCCCTTCCTACAGAGTGATTCCAGCTGTAGTTCAGGACAGTCCTGGGGACCCAGGATGGGAGGCAGGGCCGCAGGGGACACCGTCTAAGAAGGTGGAGCTGTCACTCCAGGCCAAGTTCCTGGCTGCTTCATGTGCCTGTTGGTCTTCCCAAGGTGCCCCCTGTGGGCAGTGGAAGGAGACAGCTCACCCAGAGGCCAGGCAGTGAGCCGGACAGATGTCCTGAGGGGCAGTGGGAGGCTGGGTGGCCAGAGTCACACGCAGGACATTGCAAGGTTGGACTGGTCCCACCATCCAGGTCAGTGTGCCCTGCTCTGGGGGTCCCTGCTCAAACGCCCCAGCCTGGAGGTCAGGAAACCCCAGGCCAGCACCCCTCCCCAGAACCACAGCCTCCTTGGAGCCGCTCCTGCGAGGGCTGCAGAATCTGCCCGCGCCAGCTGTGAACATCAGCTGGGCCTCGCCGGGACCCATGCTGAGGAAACCAACTGGAGGAGGGGTGTCACTGCGGCCTGCGCTTCAGCTCCTCCAGGCCTGTTGGCAGGGCCAGAGACGTGGGGGCAGCAGGAGGCGAACAGAGCTGCTGGCTGTGGGCGCCAGGAGACAGTGTGAGCTCCTTTTGGGGACAGAGCAGCTCCCCACAGACCCACAAGCCATGAGGGCAGTGCCCTCGAGACCCTTCCATTCCAAAGGCCCGGCCTCAGGACCCCTGCCATGGATGGGAAGCTCCCAAGACATCAGCTTTCTGCACACGGAGGGCTGGGCTAGGCTGGCAGGGCTGACGTCCCTACACGGATGGTGCCTCGGGCACCGCCAGCAGAACCTCAGGAGGACAGCTGAGGACGAGAGTGCTCCAGTGGGCTGGGCCTGCATGTCACAGTCACTGGGACTCTGAGCGCCACTTCTCCCCTACCTGGGGACTTGTGCATCTTAGGGCTGTGATGACTGAATGCACCTCCTGCTCGCCACTATGACTGTGGAAGTCTTCAGCTCCACACAGTGCTTTTCGAAGTGCAGCCTGGGGAGATATTTGGGGTTGGATGAGGCCATGAAGGTGGGACCCTGGAAGAACGGAGGGGAATCTGGCCTGTGAGAGCCCACGGGGAGGGGCTACGTGAACACACAGCCGCAGAGGGTGCTCGCCAGCCAGGATGAGGGCCAACTGCATCCCCCTGGGGGCACCTTGACCTGGCTCCCCAGCCTCCACTGCAGCTTCCAGAGCTGTGAGAAGTAAACACCTGTGGCCTAAGACAGGGGTCCCATCCCTGGGCGATGGACCAGCACCAGGCTTTGACTTACTAGGAACTGGGCTGGACAGCTGGAGGAGCTGCCCACAGTCCAGTGGACCTTGGGCTGTTACAGCTGCTCCCCATCACTCCCACTCCTGCCTGAGCCCTGCCTCCTGTGAGGCCAGCAGCACGAAACCTATGGCGCATTGCACGCGCCAGGAACCTAGGCTGTGTGTTCATGATTCACGTGCCTGATGGAGGTGGGGCTGAGGCTGTGATCCTAGCAGTGATTACCGTGCTGCTGTAAATCCAGGTGAGCAGAAACAGAGAGACCATAACGCATCGGTTGCTTGCAGACTCAGCTCAAAACGCTACCAGTGAGTGGCGATTAAGCGGCACCAGGTGGCAGGCTTTTAGTGGCGAGGGAGTGGCTGTTTTTCAAATGTACAGCTGCACCTTTCCGTCACTTATTTAATCTGCCACTTACTTAGATCTGCCTGCTGCCCGCCCAGTATTTTACCAAATGCTTCCATCTGCACCTCTGTCCACGTGAAGTACTCACCTTGGGCAGTCTTCATGAGCCCACGAGCTAAGCCCAGTCAAAGTGAGTCAAGAGCAAACATCACTGGACAGCTTGTTTGAAAAAACTAAAAGACCCAATGATGAGACAGCAGAGATCTCTACGACTGCCAAGAAAAAAATCATAGTTTTTTTTTTTTTTCTCTCCACGAACAGTGCTGGGGAAATTGGATTTCCACACACAGATTGAAACTAGGTCTGTTTCTCTTATCCTGTACCTGAGCCATTCAAAAAATGGATCAAAGACCTAGATAGAAGACTTCAAACTTTGAAAATACGAGAAGAAAACAGTGCAAACACTTGAGTCACAGGCACCAGCAAAGACATCCGGACCAGGACTCCAACGGCACAGGAAATAGCAAGAATCAACCAGGAGTGTGTAACTTAACACTTCAGGAAACATTTTTTTTTTTTTTGAGACAGGGTCTTACTATGTGGTTCAAGCTGGTCTTGAACTCACGATGCAGCCCAGGGTGGCCTCGACCTCACAGCAGTTTCCTGCCTCAGCCTCCTGAGTGCTAAGACTATACACCCAGCCCTTTCCACGTTTTAATCAGCTTATTGTGACTTAAGTGCATTAACTGGGTAACCACAGGCATGCACATTATACACTGAGTCGAGAGAAAATGTCTCAGGTTACCTTTTTCCCTTGAACCTAGTGTATTATAGCTCTCGGTTTGGGGATGAACTTATGGTTATTAGGGAGCTGGGAGCTGCCTCAAAACCAAATCAAATACACAATAGATGGTGCTAAAAACTAGAGGTGGATTTTTTTTTTCTCAACGCTAGGGATAAAATCCAGAGTCCCTGTGCACACTAGGTAAGCACTCTGCCACCGAGCTATATCCTTAGCACTAGAAGGGGACTTTTAGAGAATGACCCATATTTGTGGGATTTTTGTTGTTGTTTGTTTTTGTTTTTAACACAGAGCCTCACTACATAGTTCAGGCTGGCCTTGAACTTACTGTGTAGTCCAGGCTGGTCCCTAACTCATGACAGCAATCCGCCTGCCTCAGCCTCCCAGGTGCTGGGATTACAAGCATGCACCACGACACCCTCTCCTGCTGATCTTTACCAGCAGCTGGTCTTTGGACTTCAGGGCTAACAGCTTTTTCTTTAAAAGCAGCTGCTCTGTCAATGTTATTCAGGATAAGCACCCTGAAGAGGTTTATAGGAACTTCCAAGCCTACACTACCTGGGAAATAAACTGTGAGATGTGCAAGATTACCAGAGCAAGACTTTCTTTGAACACATTTGCTGTAGGACAGAGGTCATACACCGGAGAGCCCTCTTAGACTAACCGCAGGAGTGGGAGAGGAATGTTACTTACAGCAGGCCTCTGACGGGTCACATTCAAGCCTGCAGCAGGGTAGCATCTCCCTGAGAGGTAGTGGGCATTGAGGACACTCACAGCTACCGTGGCAGCAGTTAGCCTGAGCCTTGGGAGACGCGAGCTGTTTTAACAGTTGTTGCAGCTCTCAGAAAAAAAAAAATTTTTTTTTAAAAATCTATCCGTAGTTGCTAGTATTCCGATAGTCTAAATAAAGAGAACCTATAACAGAGAGCCCAGTTTTTAAAAAATTAGATATAGGCCAGCCCGAAATCAGGTTATTATTACTTAGATCTAAAACGTTGACTCTATTTTTTATATTCCTTGAATTTTATTAGCATGTATTTGCAGTACGTACTGATGACATTCATCGTAGGGAGCTGGTGCATGTACATAACACATCGGAATTCTTTTTCCATTCCCTCGCCTCCCTCTGGAACGCTGATTCTATAAACTTCCTTTAAAGCACATCTTTGGGAAACGACGCCTAAACGCACGCGACTTGCAAAAGCAGCCATAGTTCCTCCAGGCCGACAGGGGGCAGCCGACTTTCAGAGGCGCGGCTCACTCTCGGGTTGCTCCGCCCCACTCCAGGAGCGTCACGACCGCTCCACGTCGGTCGTGCGCAGGCGCAGACTGCAGCGCGCGCCGTCTCGTCAAGGGAGGGGTCACGAACTCTGACCCCCCCAAATACACAAACCCTGAGCGCTCCTGTACCCCTTCTCTTCGGTGCCCCTTCTCTCAGCTTCCTCCTGCGTCTCG
>NW_004955405.1:31687836-31693627 GCF_000276665.1 Chinchilla lanigera | reverse complement strand
CCCGTGCCGGGGAGCGGGGCCGCGGGGCCCCTGGGGGGCGCGGAGGCAGCTGGGGTGGCCGCTCCGCAGCTCCGGGCCGGGACCCTTCTCCTGGCGCCACAGACCGATGCTCGGGTTTGCACGGGGCGCTGATACAATGCCTTCCACTTCCATTTTCTTTCAGCAGATAGGGAGAGATCCAAGACCGCTGGCCTGGATCGAGCTTTTGGGGAAAATTTCGGGACGGGGTGGGGCCCTCGGGACCTGGTCCTCAGGATGTGGGGCACCTCCGCACTTCCAGTAGCTCCTTTGTGGAGCACGCTGCCTCCAACTGGTGCAGATCGCGTTTGTGAAACACGTACAAGTGTGTTAGGCCAACTGGGCGTGCTAGCCCAGTAGCGAAAGTGCCCACCTGGCAAGAGTGAAGTCTTGAGTTCAATTCTGGGTACCGAAAAAAAAAAAAAGAAATACTAGATGAAAAAAAGTTGTACCGAGCCTCAAAGTTCAAGGAGGATTTATCGAAGGAGAGGGAATTAAAGTGGCGGTCTAGAGTTTTGCATTCTCTAGTTTCAGGTATATGCAATCAATCAGCTACTGAAATTTTACCCCAGAGCTTCCCAGGGGTGGACTGGCTGTAGGTTTGAGGGGCCTCTTGACACTTGGCATAAATCGAAGACTGCTAGTACTGTAAATGTGAACGTGGGTTTTTCTGGTGAGGAAAACCTGCTTTTCAAAAACAGAAATTGTTTTCCGTCGTATTTTGTTTACTGCGTACAGCAGCAACAGACTTTGCATCTTGAGCCAGAACACTCACACCGCACACACATAAAACTGAAATACCTTCGCCGGGCTGTCCTTCATCTTCGGGCCTGCGATGCGCTGGTGTGTTCTGTTTTTCTATTCAGTTTTGTCTCAACCGACACATGAGTTTCCCCGCCCATGGTGGCGGCTCGTGGCAGATTCTGCAGAGTATTGCTTTGGGCGACAGCAGCCAGCATTGATCTGGGGAGTGACCCTTGATGGACAGGACTGGGGGAGGCAGGCAGAGCCAGGATGAGTCCAGAGTAGCCTGAAGCCGTTGAATCTGAGTGGAGAAAGGATGGCACCTTCTTCTCCGTGCATGTGCGAATGTCACCGGACAGAGAAGTGTAGGGCTGACAGGACTGAGTCCTCTGAGGTAATTGCTCCAGAGAAGAAGACAGTACCCTCCTGCTCTCTGCTTTCTCCCTCAGCCTGCAAAAACATACCTGTCCTTCAGTGACTGACTCGGATGTCCCTTTGTAAGGTCTTTCTGGGCATGTGATGGTGAACCTTTTAGAGACTGAGTGCCCAAACTACAACGCAAGACCCACATACTTACTGCAAAGCGCCAGCACTGCAGTTAAACCTTAATACTGAGGTTTTAGTTTAGAAAAAACAACTCATACGTTGATATCTTTTATCTTAGAAACAACACGTGTGCCATAGGTTCCCCACCACTGTCCTAGGTCCTCCTCCTTGGGTTCATTGTGTGAGCATTCTGTCCATGTAGCTAACTTGGTTTGGTTTTGTTTTTACCCATAAGAGACTGCTGGCCATTGCTATAGATATTTTCACTCACATTACAATTTTACACCAGCATTTTCAAGTAAATTGTTTTAAATCTATTTGTGAAGAAACAGCCACAGGTTAAGTGGTTGACGTGCATTTAATAAGTGGTAAAAATGGAATTAGAACTTGCAATTCTAGGATATTTTATTATGCTACCTGATTTATAATATTGTTGTCGCTAAACCTAGTAGAGTCGTCCCGTCGTCCCGTGTGTCCCCCCCCCCCCATTCTGGAGGTTGAACTCAAATCCTTTGCACTTCCCAGCCCTTTAAAAAACACCCACCCCTCACAAGGTGGCACACATCTGTAATCCCAGCACTCAGGAGGCTGAGGCAGCAGGATCATTGTAGGTTTGAGGCCAGCCTGGGCTCCATAGTGAGATCAAAGCCAGTCTGGACTACACTGCAAGACCGTGTCTGAAAAAACTAAAACGACCTTTTTTTTTTGGCAAACAGCATTACTTTTTTTTGCATTTATTTTATGCTTAATTTATTTCCGTGCCATAAGTCTTTGTTTCTTCAGTTTCTTCTGGGATATATTTTTCTTCTGTGCACATTTCTTCTCTGGCTCAGGAACAATTTGTTCCTTTTCAGTGAGGATCGTCTCAGTTGGTGGGGAGCTCATGCATGGGTGAATCCGACCTCGAGCTCTGTAAGTATGGCGGCGCATCTTGTGTGCTTTGTTCACCTGGATATGTTCAGTGACCAGAGAATCTACATCTAAACCCTTAAGTTCAGCGTTACTCTGCATTTTTAAGCATGTGCAGGAAAAATTTACTTTTTCTGGGCCACTGACTGTGTGTCCAGCCCCAGTGTTCGGCCTGGGCATACCTGCCCCCTCCAGCGCTGTAATGCTGGAATGGCACATGTTGCTTCTTTAATGTAGCATCCTTCAGATACGTGGTGCTCTTTCAGGTATGCTGACCCTTGATGGCTTGGGCAGTTTCGTGGGTGTTCTTAAAGTGAACACAAAGGTTGAAGCCTCTTGACACACAGGATTTTTGAGGGGTTTTCTGGGCCACTAGAGTTGCAAACCATTTCCACAGGTCACCTCAGGCACTTACAGGAAGAGCGCTAATTAAAAAAAAAATTGAGACAGGCTCTCACTAAACTCCCCAGGTAAGTTTGAGCTTACCATCTTTCTTCCTCAGCGTCCCACAGTGTTGGGATTAAGGATTATGGGTGTAGTTGGCCTGAGTAGTTTTTGTTGTTTGGGTTTGTTTACTTAGATTTTTGAGACAGGGTCTCACTATGTAGTTCAACTAGTTATGTAGTTCACTATGTAGTTTTGTTTCCGAGATGGGCTCTTGCCTAAATTTACTGTGTAGGCCTGGCTGGGCTGAAATTTGAAATCCTCCTGCCCTGGTCTCTTGGGTGCTGGGATTATAGGGGTGTGCCACCATGCTGGCCGTTGGTTTCTTTTTCTTATTGGTACGTGTGTGCAGTACATAACGATCACATTTATCACGTGGAGTCTGTGCGTGTACGTAACACATCCTAACCCCCCACCCCAGGGTTATTCTTGTTTGTGTTTCTGAGGTGGGCTTTTGCTGTGTTGCCCAGGCAGGTCTCAGCCTTGGGTTCAAGTGGCCCTCCAGCCTCTGCCTCCCAGTGGCTGCCCCTCAGGAGTGCGCTGCCACCTTGTCCTTGCCCAGCAGAATGCGTAACAAAGGACAGTTTGCTGGGAAGGAAGAAAACATTATACGTGTATTTGGCTCATAGCTCCAGCCTAGGAAGACCAAGAGCATGGTGCCAGCATTAAGCTGGCATCTGGTGAAGGCCTTGTGCTGCAGGGCAGGAAAGAGACAGAAAGGGCAGCCTCACTTGGGGCCTGATCTCTTCAGGGTGATGTATCATCCCCTCAGGGCAAAACTCATTCCCTGGGAAATTGACCCACTTTCCTCCTGCCATACCAAAGCTCTCCTGTAGCACCTTTGTGCTAAGGACCAGGTTTCCTCAATCATACTGCTACTTCTCAGGAGCCTCTGTTTTTCTTGCTCTGCTTCCTAGTGAGCTTCATGGAATTTAGTACAGTTGGTAATTTTTTTTTTTCTCTACAGGAGATTGAACCTGGAGCCTTCACACTGAGTTATATCCCTTTATTCTTATTTTTACTTCTTGAGACAGAATCTTGCTAAGTAACTAAGTTGCCCAGGTGGTACTCAAGTTTGGCATCCTCCTGCCTCAGCTTCCTGAGTAGCTGGTGTTACAGTGTATGCTACCATGCCCAGCACAGCTGATTTTTTTTTGCTTGGTACTAGTAATCAAACTCAGGACCTTGCCCTTTCCAGGCAGATGCTGTGCCACTGAGTTATACCCCAGCCCAATAATTTTTTTTAAATATTTAAAAAAATTTTTATTAAATTATTGGTAGCAAAAATTTATTAAAGGTGGGAACAGGAACAGGCTCTGCAAAGTGAGTTTTGGCCAAGTAAAAGTAGGAAAAGAAATATACTCTAGGCCATGCAAGAGCAAACAGAGTGACCATGACTGGTAAGTTTTAAATACCTGTGTTTTCATAGGCTTCATAAGGCAGATTTTTTTTTTTGTTACAGTCATGTCTCCAGTTTTCAGGGCCTGATACATAAGTTTTGGTGACTAGTTGGTGAGCTGTGGTAAGAACACTAGGCACTGGTTAAATAGGAGTGGCTCGCTGAGTAAGTGCAGGGTACTTTTCTTACAGGTTGGGTGTCAGTGTCTGTTACCTGGATGCAATTACCAAGATTGAAAACTTGGCATTAAAGACTAGTTTTCTTTTCCTGATGTTTTACTACAAATTTGAACATAAGCCCTGTGGAAAGAAGCTGAGAGCGAGAGGGAGGTTTCCTGCCTGGATCTGAAGCTTGGTCCACTCTCCCGAGATCTCACCTCCCACTCTTCTAGGAGTATGTTTCCCCTCGGGGACTCCCTGACTCACTCTCTTTCTTTCTTTCCTTTTTTTTCCTTCACTTAAATTAAAATTTGAGCCTCTATCACAAAGTGACCTGTATATGTTTGTTGCTATTACCATTTCTGTTTTTAGAGACAGCATCTTCCTATGTATTTCAGGCTGGCCTTGAATTTACTGTGTAGTCTGTAACTCAAGGACAGTAATCCCCCTGCCTCAGCCTCTCCAGTGCTAGGATTATGGGTGTGTGCCACCATGCCTGGCCTAATAAACTCCTATAAGTATGTGATGCTTTAATGATAAATGCCTGTTCTGTGCTCATTGATTTCATCATTTTTCCCCTTACAGTTTTTTAATTTGTCAAGGTCATAATACTGTCCTTCAGAAACATCTGAATTTTAGTAAAACAAATATTTTAGATAGGCTTTTAAATCTAGATAAATTTTTTTTGTTTAGTGAACATTTTTGTAGGTGAACGAGAGTGTAGGACATACTTGGGTTTTTCTATTTGCTCACCCATCACACTTGTGGGTGTGTAGGAAGGGAAACGGGTAATTGTGGAAGTCGGATAATAAGCTCTGCTTTGTGTTCTTGAATCTGATGCACACACACAAATCGGAAGGTAACTCCGAGTTGGCTTGGCAGATGCTCAAGGCCTGGAAGGGGCTTTAAAATAGGATGTGATGAGTAGTTGGCAGTCGCTGCAAATCTGTTTTGCAGCAGAGTAGTAAAGGAAGAGGTGTTTTTGTTTTGGGTTTGTAACGTGGGTGTTTTTCTCAGATTCTTCTTTTTCCAGTTTTACTTAGCACAAATTGGCATGTGACAAGAGGAGCAGACGCTCTGCTCCTTTGCCAGACATTTGCGCCGAGCAGCTGGGCTGTGTGGAGCACACAGATAGTCCTGCGGTGGGGCGTGTGCTCGGCCCACCACATGCTGGTCTGTGTTTTGCTGAAGTGGAGCAGGTTCAGTATCGGGGATCAGACCCAGGGCCCTGCACACACACCAGGGCTCTGCTAGCCGTAGCAGTAGGGGATCTGCTGCTGAGCCACAGCTCAGCACACAGGTTCTCCAGAGTCTGGGACTCCACTGCAGTAGCCAACACGTTGTGTTGTTTCCTTTTCTCAGCTCACACAATTATATTTTGTTTCCCATCCACTCAGAGCTTTTTACAAGAGATTTCTCTTGAAGAACGATAGCCTCTTTAATAAATGGTGCTGGAAAAATTGACTTGCCACCTGCCAAAGACTGAAAAGAGACCCAAGTCTATCACCATGCACCAAACTCAAGTCAAAATGGATCACAGATCTCAATATTAAAACAGAAACACTAAATCTAT
>NW_004955405.1:31626223-31683399 GCF_000276665.1 Chinchilla lanigera | reverse complement strand
TTTTAATTCTTACACTTTTGAGATAGGGTCATACTATGTAGTTCAGTCTGGCCTTGAACTCACTATATAGCCCAGGCTGACCTCGAACTCATGGCAGTCCTCCTGACTCAGCCTGTCCAGGGACCACAGCTGTTCACTGCTATGCCTGGTGACATACATGCTGTTAAAAAGTCTAGATTGCTCTGAAGAGACTGGTAGAAATGTAGATGTTACAGGTTTGTGTGATGAGGACTTGGGGGGAAAAGGAGAGCACTGCAGAGAGAGCCTCTGTCATCTTCAACTGAGCAGCTCACCATGGACAGAAGGACAGAGATACAGGCCTCGCTGTGTGACCAGAGAAGGCAAGGGAGGAAGTGAGGAATGGGTACTGGACACGGGGGAGAGGGGATTTTATTATAAGGTGACAGCTAACTGAGCTGAATTGTGCCCCAGAGTTTTTTGTAGAAGGTCGAATTTCACAGGGATGGACTAGGACAGAGGTGGTGAACCTATGTCCCTGTGCTGCAGCAGACACATGGAGCCCTGTCTGTGCCCACTTCAGCCAAGTCGCCGCAGCAGCCAGCGTCAGATAATAGTTGTTTTTTCTAAACTGAAACCTCAGTGTTCAGGTTTAGTTGCAGGGTTGGTACTTGGCGTTGAATAAGTGGGTTTTAGGTTGTAGTTTAGACACTTGTCTCGTGAAGGTTCACCATCACGCTCAGCCTATTTCCTCTTTGCTGCTTACAGTAAAATGCAGAGATAAATTGAAAAGAAATTAAGAAAAATGAAATCAGAACTTGAAGATTTGGAAAATTCTTAGCCTGACCATATTGGGAGAAATGAGAGGGTGTAGAGGACTCTGGGGCATGGCTGGCCGGTCATCTTGGAAGCCAGGCTGGCTTGTGACTTCGGGGTCATGTCAGCTGTCTGGAAGAATCCTGGCACGGACATGGTGCACCCTAAAAGCTCTCAGGGGGACTCTCCCCTCATGGCCTGGATTCTCAAGAGGTAGTACACAGGAGGCCAGCAAGATGAGACTAGCAGAAATACCATCAAACTTGGACGTAGGGGACAGAGACAAGGTGAGGTGAAAGCTGTTGGACTTCTGGGGCTCTGTAGGCTAGGACCTCAGAGGTCACTGGAGCAGGTAGGCCTGCCACTGTCATCCGGCTGGTGTGCACTGGATGTACAGGATGTGTGCAGGACCTGTACACAGGATGTGTACAGGATGGTGGGGCTGTCGCCTCATTGGTGCTAGCAAGGTTGGGATTACTCCTTTCAATCTAATAAGAGATAGTTGAATAATCAAGTTAAATATTGGGTCTTTGTATACTCTGAAAATGTCTATTAAAAAAAACTAGCCAGATGTGGCACACGCCTGTAATCCCAGCACTTTGGAGGCTCAGGTAGGAGGGGCACCACAAGTTCAAGACCATTCTAAACTATACAGTGAAATCCAGGCCAACCTGAGCTACAGCAAAATCCTGTCTCAAATCAAAACAAAACCAGAAACAAAGGCTAGTCTGGGCTATACAGTGAGTTCAAGGCCAGCCTGAACTTCATGGCAAGATCCTGTCTCAAAACAACAATCAAGAGCAAATGCCAAAAAAAAAAAACTTTTTTTTTTTTAAAAGACATGGTCTTGCTATGTAGTTTAGGCTGACTGTGAGCTCACTTTGTAGCCCAGGCTGGCCTCGACTTGCAGTGATCCTCCTGCCTCAGCCTCCTGAGTGCTGGGATTACAGGTGTGTGCCACGATGCCCAGCAAAAAACAACTATTCAAGAGCCAACAGCTTTACTTTTAAAACATACTGAAGCCTCACTGGGCATGGTGGAACACACCTGTAATCCGAACACTTGGGAGACTGAGGCAGGAGAATCATTGTGAGTTCAAGACCAGCAAGACCCTGACTCAAAAAACAAACATGGAAACCTAAACAGGAGGACTCTGATTGATATAGATCAGGAATTGTAGTCCGGCATGAGGCCAGCCTGGGCTATGCAGGAAGACCCTGGAGACCAGAGTTGTAGTTTATTAATTAAAATAAAAGGAAATCTGAACAAATACATCACAACACACTCATCAAAATTTTATAAAAATCAGACTATAATTACATATATTAAAAATTTCTCTTGAACTTTGTGACTGTCCTTAAAGAAGAGACAATTTGTTTATTTATTTACTTTTTCTTCTATTTTTGTTTGTTTTGGGGGGAGTGTTGAGACAAGTCTCACTATGTAGTCCAGGCTGACCTCAAACTCAGTGATCTTCCTGCCTCACCCTCCCAAGTTCTGGAATTACAAATGTGCGCCACCACGCCTGGCTACTTTTTCTTTTGTTTTTGGAGGGACAATTTTTTATATATATTAGTGTTTATTTGAATTTAGTGCAAAACTTTCCAAGTGGATTTGAGAGCATATAAGGTTAGTGGTCTGGCTTTGATTTTTGATTTTTCTCTATATCTTAGAGTCAAGAAGACAAAATTTAATTATTTTATCTCACATTGCTTATAATGTCATCTGTTAACATTTTGTAATTATAATTCACTGCCAAATCATCTGATTTTTCTTTTAATTACTTGAAAAACTTTTGAGTGCTTCAGTACATTGTGCTTATATATTTTGATGCAAATCCTAAATATCATATAGTTTCCGTTATAAATTCTTCGGTGAATGTATTTTTGTGAATCATAGTAAAAAAGCATCTTTTTATTGTTGGCAGGCCGTTTGGACAGTTAAATCATGGCAACCATAGAAGAAATTGCGAATCAGATTATTGAACAACAGATGGGAGAGGTATGTCTAGTGTACAGTTGTTTTTCTTTTCTTTTTTCCTTTTTTTTTTTTGAGACAGGATCTCGTGCACTTCAGGCTGGCCTTGAGCTCACTATGTACCCCAGCCTGGCCTTGAAGCAGTCCTCCTGCCCTGGTCTCCCAGTGCTGGGATTATAGACATGTGCCACCACATCCAGCTAGTGTAGTTTCTTGATTGACCCACCTTCCTTTTGTTTTTTACAGTAAGTGTATATGTGGGATCCTAGAGACACAGAGATACAAGATCCCCCTGCCTTGGAGAGTTAGCTTTATAGTAGTATGGGTTGAGTCCTGGGCTATGGTAGAAAATGCTCAGGGCCATGGCACCTGATTGTCTAATGAAGAGGGCAGGTTGGTCACAGGGGCCAGGACCAGGCCATGTTTTGTGGAGGGTGTCACATGTGAGGCAGGTCTTTGTTTTTTTTGTTGTTGTTATTTGCTGTCCCTCAGATGGGACCGCGGGCCTGTGCTGTACCACTGAGGCATGGCCCCAACCCTTGCTTGTTTTTTTTTGTTTTGTTTTTTTTTGTCTTTTCTTCCAGTACCAGGAATCGAACTCACGACCTTGCGCTTGCCAGGCAGGCGCTTTGCTACTGAGCTAAATCCCCAGCCCCTATTTTGTTTGTTTTGTTGTGGTGGTAGGGTTCTTGTTGTTTGTTTGTTTTTTCTTTTTTCCTTTTTTTTTTTTTTTTTTTTGTATCAGGAATTGAACTCAGGACCTTGCACTTGCCAGGCAGGCACTTATGCTGCTGAGCTATATCACCAACCCTGTTTGTTTGTTGAGACAAGGTCTGGCTACCCAGTTCAGGCTAGCCTTGAACTCACTGTATACCCCAGGATGGCCTTGAACTTGCTGAGATCCTCCTGTCTCAGCCTCCTGAGTGCTGGAATTACAGGCATGCGCCACCATACCTGGCTGTTTTTGTTTTATTTTTGAGGCAGTATCTCATTGCCTTGCCCAGGCTGGCCTGGAATATTCCATCCTCTTGCCTTAGCCTCCCAGGTAGCTGGGATGGCAGGTGGGCACAGTCATGCCCGGCCCCAGGCCAGTCTTGACAGTTTGTGTCGCCACTGACAGATGCCTTTTTTAAATGGTTATGTCCTGCTCTTTAGCACAGGATACTGTGATATGATGTGGGTTTTTTTGTTTTTATTTGGGTTGGCTCATTACCCCTAGAACTGTTAAGTGACTAGAATAATGTTGGGGCACTTGAGGTCCAGAAGTAGTCCTCAGAAAACAAAGCTTCTTGGTGACCTTTTCCTGCCCTCCTTTCACTGCTCATCTGCCTGTGGAGAGGGAGGGGCCCTGTTGTACAGTAGCTCTGATAGAAACCAGTCTCAGCACCTGACAGTGAGATGGGATGGGGTGGTTGAGAGGAGCATCGGGAGGCAGAGACTGGAGGGTTGTAGGCTGTAGGCCATTCTGGGCTACATAGAGAGATGCCATCTCAGGAAAACAAGACAAGAGGAGCCCCCTGGCCCCCAAAGCATGTAATAACCAAGTCATGGCAAACTGTGGCAACACTTGTCCTTTTTCTTTTTTCTACATGTATTCTCTAATGGAAGGGTTACTATATGAATTTTAAGTACATAAAATGCACTAATTTTAGTTTTTACTAAAAAAATTTCTTAGTTTTTTAAGACAGGGTCTTGCTGTGTAGTTCAGACTGGCCTTGTACTCACCATGTAGCCCAGGCTGGCCTTAAACTTGCGGCATTCCTCCTGCCTCAGCCTCCCGAGTGCTGGAATTACAGGTGTTTGCCATCATGCTAGCAATGCATTAATTTCAAATGTGTATTAAAATACATGTATATAAGCCATCCATGTGGCGCATGCCTGTAATCCTTGCATTTGGGAGGCTTCAGCGGGAGAATTGTTGTCAGTTTGACACCAGCCTGGGCTACAAAGTGAGTTCCAGGCCAGCCTGAACTGTATAGTGAAACCCTGTCTGTCAGGCAGGCACTTGCACTGCTGAGCTATATCCCCAGCCCCTGTGAAACCCTGTCTGAAAAAGACCAAAAAAAAAAATGTATTTGTGTGAATTTCAACAGTAAAACCGCCACCTACATCAAGACTCAACAGTAATTTCACATATGAATGTCACATAAAATCTCTCAAATGTGAATTATCTTGTAATATCCTTATTTCTGCTTAATAAAAATGTTGCCCTCCATTTCTATAACCTGTTTCTTTTTTTTTTTTTTTTTTTGGTGTCAGGAATTGAACTCAGGGCCTCTCGCAAGAGTTTCTATTCTCTTTAAACCCTTTTAACTTTTTAAAAATACCATGCATCTCATATCAGAATTTGATTTTCTTTTATTCAGTTTGGGTCTTATTAAACAGGAATCTAACCAGTTTATGTGTGGAATGTACCTCTACCTCATCAATATCTTTTATGCTAATTTTAATGCTTCCTTGTTTTTCGTTTTTGGGGTGTTTTTTTTTTTGGCTACTTTTTTTTGTTTTTTTTTTTCCAGTACTGGGAATCAAACTCACAACCTTGCGCTTGCCAGGCAGGTGCTGTGCTGCTGAGCTAAATCCCCAGCCCCTACGTTTTCTTGTATTTTCACTTCTTTTCCATTTCAGAATCTTAAAGTATATGATCTATTTTTGTCTGTAATTCTATGCCAGATTGACTTATGAACGCCTATCTGATGTGGTAACTACTGGTTTTCCCAATCTAGCATTTCAAACTTATCTATCCCCTGCAAACCAGTGCTTTGGGAATTTTCTTCTATTATATTAATAGTATGAACTTGCTAAATGCCAGAAGACATTGTTCCATTGTAGATGTGCAAGAGAAAAATCTGAAGTCAGTCTGACTTACTAGTTTTTTCTTTTTAAGGGAAGTAAAACTACTGTTTTCCCCTTTTGTCAGATTAGCATTTAGAGTGTCTGCACTGTACTGGTGCTGTCTACAGTGACAAAGCACTTTTGTCTTACATGCATTTGTATTAACAACATTCACCTTTAACTATAGAATACTACATGGCAAACATAGAACTATTTGCTCAACACTTTGAATATTTCTATGCACTGTAACAGTGTAAAATTATATAAAGAGAAAATTTTAGATGTAGCTTATAAATCTGTTTTGTGTTTAGGTTTATTACCCTATATATAACAATTTTAGAGGTTATGCTTCTTAACTAGCTTTAATGATTACTGTCAAATCTTTCATGCGTTTGTCTTCCTGCTCTTTTTCTGTTGGTTGCAGTAAATGATTCAGCAAATGTTTCAGAGAAGGTTCTTGGGTGATAGACTTTTTAACCCCTCAGTATCTGTGAATGTCTTGCAGTGGCCTTCATAGTAAAATGCTAACTTGGCAGAGTATATAATTCTTGGTTCCACATTATTTTCCCTTAAAACTCTGTAGATGTTGTTCCATTGTCTTCTGGCATTGAGAACTGCAAGAGAAAAACATAAGGTTAGCCTGCCTTTTCCCCTTTTGTAGGGAACCTGCGTTCTCTGAATACTTGTAAATTTTTTTCTTTACCCTTGAAATTTAAAAAGGTCACCAGGATATGTCTAGGTGTTGCTTTCTTACTAAATTTTATCTTGCGAGCCTTTTTCCATTGCAGGCCCACTTTGTTCTTCAACTCTGGAAAGTTTTCTTCAGTTCATTCCTTAATTATTGTTTCACTTTCATTTGTTTCATCTTCCATTCCAGGTATTCCTATTATGCACAGATTATATCTCCTGAATGGGCCTCGATAGCTGTTTTGTTTCCCCACTTTTTGGTTTTGTTTTGTTTTGTTTTGTTTTTGGTATCAAGAATCAAACTCAGGACCTTGCACTTGCCAGGCAGGTGCTTGTGCCACTGAGTTATATTCCCCAGTTTTCTCCTCTTTTTGTATTTTGATTTCTTTGTTTTTTTCCTCTACATTGTGAGAGAATTTTTCTCGTTTTGCATTTTTTTCAGCAATTTTATTTTGTGTCCAGGTTCCTTATATAATTTCCTTTTACTTTACCAACCCCAAGACATCTTCCATATGCTTTAACACTCTGCTTTATCATTGAGCACATGTCTTTGATAGCTCCCTTGTAAGAGGTCTAACACTTCAGTTCTCGGTGACTGGGGCCGGGGATATGGCTCAGTGGCACAGTGCCTGCCTGGCAAGCATAAGATCCTGAGTTTGATTCCTTATAAAAAGATAATCTCAATGACCTCTGTTGTAAAATGTTTAACATTGTCTAGCTCTCCTGTGGAGACCAGTGGCATCTAATTTAAGAAGAGGCATTTTCTTGTGCACTTAGCTCTGCTCCTTCCTTCTGAACTGCACTATTGGGACTTTTTCAGCTGCTCTTCTTCTCAGAAGGGTCCACATGTTAGCACTGAGGTTGAAGAGCTTCTAAAATGGCAAACCTGTCCCAAACAATACCTAGTATAGAGACAGAGATAGACAGTGTTAAAATGCAAGCATGTCTGCCATTCATGTCATAGCCATACTCCCCCCTTTCTGGCACTGAGAACTGAACACAAAGCCTTCACACTGAGCTACATCCCCGTCCCTTTTTTCATTCTTATTTAAACTCAGGGCCTCGTGAAGTCAGTAAGCTGCCTAGGCTGGGTTTGAATTTTCAATCTTCCTGCCTCCGCCTCTTGAATGGCTAGGATTATAGGCAGGTGCCACCATGCTCGCCTAAGTCTCAACAATAGTTAATGTTGATAAGAAAAGACTCTAAAATTAAGTTAAAGCCTCCTCAGGATGTAATACCTATTAAAAAATGACTGGCCTGAGGAGAAATTAAATCTAACTAACCATCAACTGATTTCTGTATTAAAAAGACCTGCACAAGTTTATCAAAAGGCAGATTAACAGTAAAAAATAACAGTAAAAAATAATAATAACACTAGTACAAAAATATTTTTAGAAGACAGATGACTTGTTTATTCAGATCTGTGTGTGACCCATGCTGTGGCTCCAAACTGCAGACTATGTCTGCCCTGCAATCACTGCGGGGTATAAACACCCTGACCCGCCAGTGAGGGTGGCTGGGGTGTGAGGGGTGCGTGGTCATGAACTAGAGTCGCCTGTGAGAGGGGTTTCTCACTTTCCACAGTTCCTGACTCATTGCTTAGGACCTAAGTGACTAGAGTGGTTTTGGGGTACTTCTGGCCACCGAAGCAAGCCTCACAACAGTCTCTCCCTGTGACCTGTCCCCTTTCGCTTCCTTGTCCTCCAAGGCTGGCTGTGACCTAATCTCCCTTTCTGTGTCAGGGCTGCCATGAAAAGGAGGACCTCCTCGTTTCAGAAGCCTGGCCCATCCTGGGAAGGGAGCGCTGCACAGGGAAGCCTTGCTGGGGGTATTGGCATCAAGCTGGCCTCGAACTCGTAGTCATCCTCCTGTATCAGCTTCTCGGGTGCTGGTGTTACAGGCATGCGCCACCACGCCCAGTCTTTATGCCCTTTTCTGTGCAGTCACGTCTGACATGGTTATCTATGTTTCCATGTTTCTATGGTACACGCACAGTTAAGTCTCCATAAAAGCCTGAAAGGATGAGTTCACAGAGCTTCCAGATAACTGAACGTGTCCCACCTCACAAAACTCAGCCACCTGCCAGGAGGGTGGTGCAGCCCAGGTGTTCAGCACTTTCCAGACTGTGTCCCGTGTGTCTGCATTTAGCTGCTAGTTTATATCCTTTAAAATATCCTGTGTAGCTGCACATACATAGTTCCACCGACTTGCAGAGCAGAGGCAGAAAAGAGGATAGCAGGTTCAAGGCCAGCCTGAGCAATTTAGCAAGACCATCTCAAAATAAAGTAAAAAAGGGGCTTGGCTGTATGTAGCTCTGGGAGAGTTATTTGCCTAGCACTCGCAAGGCCTGGGGCCCAGCCCCAGTACTGCATAAAACAAAACAAAACAAAAGAGGCCTTTTTAATAGATGGCTGGGTATAGTATTTACCTGAATTCTTTTTTTGTGTGTTTTTTGAGACAGGGTTTAACTATGCACTTCAGGTTGGCCTTGAACTCCGTTTGTAGCTGAGGCTAGCCTCAAACTCAGAGTGATCCTCCTGCCTCAGCCTCCTGAGTGGTAGGATTACAGGCATGGGCCACTACACCTGGCTTGACCTGAGTTCTATGAGCTGTTCTACAAAGTAATCAAACTTAGAAGGAGTGATCTGAAGAAAGAAACCACTCATGTTTTTAGTTTTTAAAACAAGGTCTCACTATATTTCCAAACCTCCTATTGAACTCTTGAAAAACCCAATTTGTGCCTGACTGATCAAAAATTCCAGGGGCCTAGACTGAGAACTATATCTAAAATCAGGTCAGTCTTGAGGTCTGTGCTCTCAGCTTGTGGGGCATCGTATCTCCAGGTGTGTAGTATCAACTCAGTTTGAGCAGATGATACCTAGCTAGACCTGCTGTAAAATTGCCTACTTGCCAGTAGGGAAAGGTCCTTCATACCTCTTCAGGTCACAGAAGTCTAAAGCAATAAAGCCAGTTTTCCTAGACACCTGGGACTGTCCGTGTGGGATACAGATGTTCTGAAGGTATCATCCAGAGACCTTCCAGAAAGTCAGCAAGGTCAAAACTGTCTTTGTTTGTTTGTTTGTTTGTTTGTTTCTTTTTTGAGACAAGGCCTGGTCATGTACTTCAGACTGGCCTTGAACTCACTATGTAGTCCAGGCCAGCCTCAGACTCGCGGTAATACTTCTGCTTCAGCCTCTCAAGTGCTGGGATTACAAGCATGTCACCACACCCAGCCTGTCTTTATTATAATACCCAGATGTCCCTTGCCTCTTCACTGTTGCTTTGACAAGGACACTGGAATTTTCCAAAAGCTGCCTAATTCAGTAAACCAGTGTTTTCCAGTGATGAATGCATGATGGTAGGAAATCATGTGTGAGCTCAGGAACTATTCCATTTGCAGAGGGGACCAGTGGATTTCAAGAGAGCTTTTGATTGCATGTTGCAGCTCACCTTTAAATTTATTTTTCATTTAACAAGTTATTTCTCTTCACATATGATGAATTATTTTTAAGATTTCTCTTTGAAAATTTTAATATATTAAATATCAGTATATAACCCACATTAAACGAAAGCTCTTTGGGATTCTTAGGAAATTTTTGGAGTGAAATGGGACCTGAGAACTGTTACTGTATTTATTGTTCTTTTCTGTTGAAGTCCATTTGAATTGGTTTTTTTTTTCATTTTAGTTGTTTTGGTCTTCAGTTATTACAGTTATTCTGCAGTAAATTGTTGTTGCTGTTCTAAGTACATTTCAACCAGTGACGCTTGCACCATGCATGCCCCTAATGCTGTTGTCTGAGAAATGAGTGGGAGCCATACTGCTGATAGAAGCCATCCAGAACAGAGCTGAGAACAGTTTAAAATATGGTAAAGCCTGCTACACATGAGCCCATTCCAAGTCACACTGTAAAGCTGGGTGTGGTGGCGCACGCTGTAATTCCAGCACTCGGGAGGCTGAGGCAGGAGGATTGTTGAGAGTTCAATACCAGCCTGGGCTGCAAAGTGAGTTCAAGGCCAGCCTGAAAACTGTCTTTTCCTGTATGTATCCTTCTATCCTGGGTACTAGGGATTGAACCCAGGGAGCATCCCCAACTTTTATTTGAGATGGAGTCACACTGAATTGTGCAAGCTGGCCTCCTGGGATCCTCCTGCCTCAGCCATCTAGGTACTGCAGTTACAGGTGTGCCCTGTCACACCTGGCTGACAAGAACTCCAGTGCTAGGAAGCTCTCTTTGCTGTGGGCTGCCCTTCCTGGACGGCTCAGCAGACGGCAGCTCTGGCTCCAGCTGCACAGTCAGCCTTGCCTTCTCCTTTTCTTCCCGCTCTAGCCAGCAGCCTGTCAGGTCTCCTCTCTCCTCCCCAAACCCCAAACCCAGTCGTTTCCACACCAGTGTAGCTGCTGCTGATGTCCTCCTGTATATTGACAGTAGCTATAGCAGTATCCCTTCTGACCTTACAATTCTATTGCTTTTTGTCTTTTTTTCTTTTGCAATACTAGGGACCGAGTCCAAAGCTTTTGCACAGAACTGTAGTCGCAGCCTTTTAAAATTTTTTGTTTTGAGATAGCATCTCGCTAAGAGACTTAATTTTTGATCCTCCTGCCTCATCTTCCCTTAGTGCTGGGATTATAGGCTTTGCACCCAATGCCTGACTTGTTTTGTTTGGGTTTTTGGAAGCACAATCTCAATTTTTGTAGTATAGACTGTCCTTGAACTTGGGACCCTCCTGTCTTAGCCTCCCAAAGGCTGGGATTTAATTCTATCCTTAAATGTTTAATTCTGTTCTTTACACTAAATCTAGTTCTGTCACTAAATTTAAGAGTGATTCTTTTTCATGTTTCTGTTTTTTAGGGGGTGTTTTGTTGTTTGTTTTTGTTTTCTTTTTTGCCAGTGTTACACTGTGTAATTTGGGCTGGCCTTGAACTCACTTTGTAACCTAGGCTGGCCTTAAACTTGTGATCCTCTTGCCACAGTCTTCCAAATGTTGGGATTGTAGGTGTGCACCACTATGCCTGGCTACGTTTATTATTTTTTGTATTCTTGATAATGGCAGACATTCTGACTGGAGTGAGGTGGAATTTCAGCGTAGTGTTTTGTTTCCGGGTTTTTTTGTTTGTTTGTTTGTTTGGCTTTTTTTTGAGACAAGGTTTTGCTGTGCAGTTCAGGCTGGCCTCGAACTTGCAGCAGTGCTTCTGCCTCAGCCTCCCAAGTGCTGGAATTACAAGTGTGCACCACCATGCAGGCCTATCTCAGTGTGGTGTTGATCTGCATTTCCCTGATGGCTAAAGATGTTGACTGATCTTTCATATACACTCTTAGCCATTTGTATTAGTGTGACTCTTAACTAAAATGGAAGCTCCTGCAATGTCAAGCTCCAAGCACCACGTGCACTCAGTAGGTTATCGAGACCTTTGTGTGGCCTGTGGGGCTCCCCGCAGTCTGGCCCTAGCTGCTGTTCAGGTTCTATCTTCCACCTTGTCCGACTCACACTCTATGCCCCTTACACTACTCTTCTGCTTTGTCCAACGATTTCTTCTTGTACGTCTCCTTCCTCCATGGGGTGCTCTTTCCTCAGGAGCTGGCAGCCAGGCTCTGTCCCCCTAGTTTGTACAGAAATGTCAGCTCCTTCGAAAGAGCTTCGCTCTTGCTCTCCTTCCTGCAGTACCTCGCGCTTCTTGCTCTGCCTGCTTCCTTTTCACTTTGCTAACCCTAGTAATACCCTCGGCAGGATATCCTTACACTCTCCGCTGACAGGCTGCTTGAGGGTGTCTGCTTTGCACAGCTGGGCCTTGGCGAGGGGAGGGCCAGCCGGGGAGGAAGGAGCCGCTTGGTGATGGTTGACAGTCTTCTTAGTGCACCTTTATTTCCACTTTTGTCTATTGCTATATGCTGTAATGTCACAAAAGTAGAATTACAAGTTGAAAAAGTATAGAATGGTGGCTTTTGTAGCTTTGTCTAAAGATCAGGGAGAATTGTGTCATTAAGCAGTTGGACTTAGAAGATTTTGTCCTACTGGTTATGGATTCAGTGTGCCCGTCTCAGATCGTTACAGAGCAGCAGACTGCACAGAAAATCCAGATTGTGACAGCACTTGATCCTAACGCCCAGGGCAAGCAGTTCATCTTGACGAACCACGATGGCGCCGGGCCTGGTAAGGTCATCCTGGCCCAGCAGAACTCTCCAGGCAAGGTTTTCCTCACCACTCCAGACGCCGCAGGCGTCAACCAGCTGTTCTTCACGGCTCCGGACCTGTCCACGCCACACCTCCAGGTAAGTGACTGCACTGGCTAAATGTTTGGTGGGAGCACTGCACACACCCTGCATTGGGGCCTCACACCCTCATGCCGCCAGTGGAAAGTGCGCTGCAGTGAGCCACTGGGCCGCACCAAGCAGCCTGGGACCACCCCTTGGGGGTTACTGTTCTCATTCTTAGAATCCTCACTGCCACCCCTAGAATCGGGGTGTTCTTAGTTACATACGGTAGGATTTACTCCAGCTACTTTGGGTAGGGAGGGATTTCGGAAAGAATACAGAAAGCTCACAGAACTGTTGGGAAGGCTGAAGCAACAGTGTACGGCCAGGTTTCCGAGAACGGCTGCTGGGGCTTGCTGCGCACCGGCTTGAGAGACCTCTTCCTCCTCCTCCACGCGACAGAGGTGGTGTCCTGTGGCTGCGCTTCCAGACCCACAGGAGTCTGCTGGATTGAGAAGGGAGCTGCCATCCACACCGTCCTGTCGGCCACTGATGCACCCTCCCCACCCCAGTGTCCCTGCCTGTGGGGACCAGGAATTATAAATGGAGTCTAGGGGACGTCGGTGCTTGTTCTTGTCCTCCCCTTGGGCCAGATTAGACCGGGAACTCCCTGTTCTTCTCTGCTCACATCTGGAAGCCCTAGGGCTGATGATTACAATGGCGCTTACAGGGCAAGAGAAGACTTGTGGGAGCTGATAGGCACCTGGGGAAACTAGTGTCCTCATGGCCCCTGTCTCAGTATTGTTTTCGTCCTTGCAAGAATGCTCGGTTCTTCTTTGTAGCCCACTATAGTTGCTATTACTGTGCCCGGAAACACCCACCACCCTTCGCCCATTGACCTAGACTCAGATGTATTAAATAAACACCAGGGTGCGCGGTACCTCATGGCCTTTTGTTCTCGAGAACAGCTGGTCATCCCAGATCCCTGGCAGCACCAGTATTTTGTGTCTTGCTCTTCCTACCGTACGCTGTAACACTTGGCAGGAGATTGGGGACTTGCTGCAGAGGCCCCCAGTTGGCACCATGGAAAGTCACCAGTACCTCCCTGCTTCACAGTGAGAGCTGGTCTGCTAGTCCACTTAGGTGAGAATTAAAATGACATGTTCCGCCTAAGGAGTAGGTTCCTACTTCATAGTCTCTCACTGTGGTTTTGCAGTTACTCTTCCTGCCACAGGGTGGCTGTGTTCAGATGCAGTGCCCCCGAGGGCTGCCCCCAGAGACAGGGGAGGCATGCCTACGTAAAGCAGGGTTCCACTTTCAGGATGGGAGAAAATCCCTTAAGGGTTAAAAAATTCATACTTTATAGAACAAAGTTTTGCCTTTGAATAAATTGTAATAGATTCTGCCCTTTCATTGACATTATTTGTATTATTTTTAGAAACTAAGTAGAAAATAGGTAGAATTACGGGTAGGAAGTTGTTTTGTCAACGACACAAGGCTGGCCTGGTGGCTCATGCCTGTAATTCCAGCACTTGGGAGGCTGAGGCAGGAGGATCGTTGTGAGTTAAGAGACCAGTTTGTGCCACAAAGGGAGCTTAAGGCTAGCCTGAACTGCATAGTGAGACCTTGTCTCAAAAAGACAAAAAAAAAAAAACACAAAAGATACAGACAAACCAAATGCATGCATACATATTTTAATTTCTTTAAATTTATTTTTGCTTAATTTCATCATTATTTAATAGATGTTTATTTTACAGTTTTAGATTTACCAGAAGATTGACAATTTAGTCAAAGTTTCAGTAACACACCCAGCAGTTTCCCCTAACATTTTATGTTTGTGTGGTGTGTATTTCTTATAATAAATGAATCGGTATTGGTGCATTACCCAAACTCTAGTTTTTTGTTTTTTCTTTTTTTTTGAGACAGGGTTTCACTGGGTAGCCCAGGCTGTCCTCAAACTCAGTGGTTCTCCTGCCTCAGACCCCCAAGTTGCTGGGATTACAAGTGAGCACCACCACACCAGACACCTTTGTTTCTTTAAAAGTACTTATCAAAGACTGATATTTTTTTTTGTGGGACAGGAAGCGATGTTGCCTTGTGTTACGTAATAAAGGGCAGTCATTTTAAGAACCGTTAAGTCTTTCTGTTTGCTTTTTCTCATTTAAAATTCCCAAAGGCATTCACACTCGTAGTGGAAAAAGAAGGGTCAGGGGAGAGAGGATTACCGTCTGCCTTAACAGCAGAGGGAAGGTATTTGCTAAGTGACCTGGCTGGTGTTTTGGACTGAATTAATGATTTACTTACATTTTACGAGATTGCAAGAAAAAGTGAAAAGGCTGAAGGATAAACCTAAAACAAGAAACTAGTGTTCCTTTGCCAGTTTCCCAGTAGCTGTGCCTGAGGGCGCCTCCTCCCTGCGCACCAGGCTAGCTCTGTAGTTGGCTGCACGTCCCTCGCTGTCCAGCTCCGGCGTGGTGCTGCAGCTCCTCTCGGCCGCCTGCTCAGACCTTCAGTTCCCCCGGAGTCTGTGCCTTGGTGTTCAGTCATGTGATGGTAGTTGCATCAACAGCATCGGTTTCTTTATATTTCCCTCTTGCATTTAAAAAGTTCAGTGCTAGGGCTGGGGATTTAGCTCAGCGGCAAAAGCGCCTGCCTGGCAAGTACGAGGTCGTGAGTTCGGTTCCCGGTACCGGAGAAAAAACAAAAACAAAACAAAAAAAAAAAGTTCAGTGCTATCTTTTTATGTTGTTGGGCGCTTCAGTCATGTCGTTGCATGTGGAAAGGTGCTGAACCCGTCAGAGGTAGCTGTGGGGACCAACTGCTTCCTGCAGCGCTCAGGGTCTCCCGAGGAAAGCCAGTACCCCGTTTGAACTTGTGGGTTTCTGTCTGTGCAGTTTGGTTTCATTGCTCTAGAACAAATTAAAAAGATACTCCAACCCTCTGTTTTTCACAGCATTGACCCTTTACCTCTACATAAAGAAAAATAAAACAAGATGATTACAGAGTTTAAAATTTGACAGTACGTTATAAAGAAAGTAAAAAGAATGTTTTTTCGCTTTTCTAGAATGAGAATGTTCCGGAGTAATAACATTTTTTTTCTCTCTTTTTTTTAAGCTCTTAACAGATAGTTCTTCACAAGACCAGGGACCAAATAAGGTTTTCGATCTTTGCGTAGTGTGTGGAGACAAAGCATCAGGTAACATTAAAAGTAACTCGTGTTGTGTTGTTAAAATCACTACCGCACTACCATGTTTCTTCTGAAGGTAAAAAGGAAAGGCAAGGAATATTTCATTTTTATGGCTCACGTTTGTAGCCTATAATATTTAGCTAATTTTTTTCTCAAAGCTTTTTAATATTCACTTTTTTAGAACTTCGGTGCAGTTTGACTTGTAATGAGTAGGATATATGTTTCAGTGAATTATGCAGAGTTTCACTTTTGAAAGTGAAAAAATTCATGAATGTGCAAATTAAATTTGTGAAAAGACTGTTTATAAATGAATTGTGATCTTTCGGAATATGCTGCCTTGTTATCCTACTTCTTGAGTCCTGTCCTAGGAATAATTTGCATTATGGAGGTGGAAAAAGCTTTGGGCTCATCTGGAAAAAAATCTGTTTCATCTTCTATATTGTGCTTTCAAGAAATGAGTTTTATTTCTGTTGTAGAAAAATGAATCTTTTGTATTTTCTAAAATATTTTCTCTCTAGGGCGTCATTATGGAGCAGTAACTTGTGAAGGCTGCAAAGGGTTTTTTAAAAGAAGCATCCGAAAAAATTTAGTATATTCATGTCGTGGATCAAAGGACTGTATTATTAACAAACACCATCGGAACCGATGTCAGTACTGCAGGCTGCAGAGGTGCATCGCCTTTGGAATGAAACAAGATTGTAAGTATCAGCTGGAAAGGAGGGTTCTGACTAATGAACACATTAAAATGTCAGAAGTATATGTTCTGTGATTCACAGTTTTTCAACTGAAAATATAAGAAAATGTACATGGGTATGTTACTCAGTTGACAGATTTTTTGGAAATTTGGGTTGCATTTGCTGCTGGGGATCACGTGGGCCCTCTTGCATGCCAGGCAAGCACTCCTCCACTGGGCCATCTCTTCAGCCCACAAGCATGTTTTTTAGCTTGAATTTAGTGTGATAAATAGAAGAAAAGCCTAACTTGCCAAGTAGGATGGTGTGCATCTTTGATCCCAGTGCTCAGGAAGCTGAGGTAGGAGGATCGTGATTTTTTTTTCAGGCCACCTGGGCTACATCATTCGAGGCCAGCCTGAGTCTGTAACTCAAGAACAACAAAAAAGCATACCTAACTTTAAGTTATCAATTTACTTTTTTCTTTTTCTTTCTTATGTGTTTGATTGATTGGTTTTTTGAACCTGCATCTTGCTATATTATGCATGTTGACCTTGGCCTCCTCAGGATCCTCCTGCTTCAGCCTCTTGACTGCTGTGATTACAAGCATGTGGCCTGATGCCTGGCTTACCAACTTACTTTGGACTAAACTTGTAAAGAGTGATTAATGGAGGCTACGGCACCTGAGCCCAGGAGTTCAAGGCCAACCTGGGCAACATAGCAAGACTCGCATCCCCCAAAAATTTGGAGTGATGAAGAAGGTAACGAGAGTAGCTAGTACGGTACTGACTGCACCCTCCCTGTGCTGGACCTTGTGCCCAATATGTGTGCTGACTTAGCTCACAGCGTGCCCTTTTATAGCCAAGTCAGCAGGTCACACGGCACACAGATAGTCAGGGCAAAACTGCTCTGAATCCCAGCCGTCGGTTGTGGTTTTTACCTTGAACCCAAACCTTCCTCCCCAAATGTTCACTTACCAGTTACGTTATTTTATCTCTTTATTATGAAATAAGATTTTTGTAAATATTTCATGTACTTATATTAGCTGTTATATTATGAAGACTAGGCAGTTGAATTACATGTGAAAAAAATCTCATGGCCCTTGGCTAAAAAGGATGATGTATCTTAGGCCTTTTTGTGTCTATTAGTATTATTTGCAGTTGACTTAAATTTCATTTTATTTTTTTTTAAATGAGATTCCTGCTTTTAATTCTCTTTTTTTATTTTTTCAGCAGTAGGAATTGAACCCAGGGGCTTTGTACTGAAATACATTCCTAGCCCTGGCCCCTTCCTTAAAAATCATTTTTTATTTCAAGACAGCGTCTCAGGAAGTCCCTGAGTTGCCTGTTCTGGGCTTAAACTTGCGAGTTTCCTACGTCACCCTCCCCAAGTACTGTGATTACTGGCATTCACCACCACTCCTACTAGTTCTTCCTTTTTGACCATGAGCTTTTATTCTGTGTGGTGTGCACATGCATACATCCCCACACATGTTTATGTGTAATACTAGGCAAGATCCCAGTGTCTAACACTAAGCTATATCCCCTTCTTTTTTAATTTAGAGATAAAGTGTTGAGTTACTCGGCTGGTCTTGCATTTTCAGTCCTCCCGCTTCAGGCTCCCAGGTAGCTGGGATTATAGGCATGTCCCACCATAACCTGTGACAGTGATTCTATATTTTACTTAGCTTGTTTTTTTGAGACAGGTTCTCTAGTGCAGGCTGGTCTTGAACTTGCTTATGTAGCCCGAGCTGGCCTTGAACTTACTATGTAGCCTGGGCTGGCTTCAGCCTCACAAGAATCCTCCTACCTCAGCTCCCTGAGTGCTGGGATTACAGGCGTGCGCCACCATGCCCAGCTAAAGACTTATGGTCGTCTTTGGAATTCAATGTGTTAGCCATGGCTCCTATTAGCAGCATTGCTGATCCTGAGCTTAATTTATAACAGTTGCCTCTAAGTTCTGTATCCTCATTGTTGAATGCATTTTTATAGCTGTTCAGTGTGAAAGAAAACCCATTGAAATGTCACGAGAAAAATCTTCCAACTGTGCAGCTTCAACAGAAAAAATCTACATCCGCAAAGACCTCCGAAGCCCGTTAGCTGCCACTCCAACCTTCGTGACGGACAGTGAAACCGCAAGGTACTGTGCGGGGCAGTGGCCCACAGTGAGTCTCCACCGTCTGCCTCTTGCCTGGCGAGACTGAGGTCTGTGCTCACTGTTACAGGTCAGCAGGGCTGCTGGACCCGGGCTTGTTCGTGAACATCCATCCGTCGGGGGTGAAAGCCGAGTCAGCCATGCTGGTGACACCAGAGAAGGTGCGGTGCGTTCAGTGCCATTTAAAGCCTTGTTTTGGTTTTGGGTTTTTGGTGCTGGACAAACCTGGGCTCATGCATGTGTGGTATGCACACACTGTACCGTAGAGCTGCACCCCCAGCTCTAAAAGCTACGGTTTTCTTTAAGCTTTTAAATGGGCATGATGGCACACTCCTGTAATCTTAGCACTCAGGAGGCTGAGTCAGGAGGGTTGCTGAAAGTTGGAGCCCAGCCTGGGCCACACAGTCCAAGGACAGCCTAGACTACATATCAAGACCCTGTCTCAGTCACCAAAAAATATTGTTCTAAGTGTTAGATTTTTTTTTCATTTTCTTTGTCTCTCTTATCACTTTGGTTAACTGATTTGATCTTATTCTCCATTACAAGTTGCTTTTTTAAAACATAAATTATCAGCTGTTTGGTAGAAATGTCTGTTACTTTACTAGGAGAATTATAACTTCAAAGATGAAAGTCACAAAAGAATTTCTCTAGGGTTTTTTGTTTTTGTTTTTGTTTTTTTTTTTGTCTCTTTGAGACAGGGTCTTGATATGCAGTTTGGGCTGGCCCTTAGCTCACTTGTAGCCCGGGCTGGTCGAGAACTCACAAAGATCCTCCTGCCTCAGCCTCCTGAGTGCTGGGATTACAGGTGTGTGCCAACACACCCGGCTTTTTCTAGGTTTCTTTTCTTTCATCCTAAAATAAAAGTTATCACAAAAAGAAACATAGATGCAAAATTCTCAACGTCTTTTTATTTTCTACTACAGGTCTGTTAGTGCCAAATAATTAAAATATTTCAGATAGAAATTCTTTGCACACCTCAATCAAAACATTCACTTGAAAACCAGGCACAATGGTGCTCATCTGTAGTCCCTGCCTTCAAGAGAGAGGCTGAGGCAGGAAGATTGCTGTGAGTTTGAGACCATTCTGAACTTGTAAAACCCTGTTTCACCTCCCCCAACCATTCATGTGAGTTTAGAGTTCCTAAGACTACCAGGCTGTCATGATACACATCCAAGTCGTTGCAGTCTCTTGGAGATTGAAGCAGCTAGCGCTTAGAGAAGGGCTCTAAAGGAAACAAAGGTTTCTTTTTAAATTGAACCCATAAAGTTTCTGTATACCTCAGAAACTGCTGTCAGCACAAGGAACAAAGTTTTCCTAATAAGATAGTAGAGAATTAATAGTCAAGGTCCCTCTCTGCCAGTAACAGGGTCTGGGTTTATTTAGTTCAGTGAAGTGTTTTGGTTTGTTCAGTGATCTATGGGGTCAAAGCCAGAGCCCACCCGTGACAGTGACCCCTGCACCCTAGGCCCCATGCCCAGCCCTGTAATCTGCTTTCTATGACCGGAGAGATTATTTGTTCTAGTTACGTGTATTTTCCAGTTTATTGTGTATTTGTTACTTACTACTTTAAGGCATTCTCAGTATTAGGGCTCTGAAACCAGGCTTCATGGGCCACTGCCTGATGTGTGCACTTGGGCGGTCTCTGCCTCTAGTCTGCACAGGGAACATAATCCAGCTCTTCGCCTCCCTCTCAGGCCAGCTCTGCTGTGTCATTACTAGTGGGTGGCTCGGCCTTTTCCCGGGTACTTGGCAGTGATAAAGCTACACCCTGCCCTGCCTTCAGGATTCAGACTGAGAGCAGAGGTTGCTGTTCTGGGAGCCGGGCTCTGTGGAGAAGCGCATGTTCGCCTGCACGCCACACCGTGTCCCTGGATTGGATTCCGATGACAGCCTGTGTGTTAGGTCTCTCTGACACATAGCCTCACACAGTCTGGCGGCCATCATCCCATCACCGAGTGTGTGCTTAGCATGTGTGTGGGCCAGGCCTCAGTTTCAGTAGCAGGAAAGAAGCCAGTGGCTCCAGACTGTCCCATCACACAGTGAAGTTTCTCCGTGTTGCCCAAGTCTGCAGTGGCAAAACCTGAAAGCTCTAGTAGACATTGTGCTTTGTGGAAAAGAGTATATAAGCATTTTTAGTCTAATGTTAAAGTACTTAAAAACCATAACTACTCTTACTCATGGGTAGGGTGCATGTGCAGCGGTGGTCGGGCGTGTGAACCTGGCTGTCACACAGGTCTGATTTCCTGTCCTGAGTGATGGTTCTGTGTGGTCACAGAGGGACAGTGATTCCTACCTGCCAGGGTTCTTCCAAGGGTGAAATAAAATACATATACAAGTAGAAGTTGCACAGAAACTTGGCCCCTGGTGGGGTCTTCCTCAGGTGATTCTGGGACTGTTACTTTGGGAAGGGTACAGCAAGTGTGTTTTTGCACTTATTCACTGAAATCAATTTTCCCTAACTCAAGATTCAGTGACAAAGTATCAGGGAAACATGTATTATCTTAGGGTTGAAAACAACATTAGCTGGGGTCAGTTGCTCTCACTAGATTTGGATATAATTATTGAAAAAGAATGGATTGAAATATCAAATGTATCAGCTCATTGCTCTGAAAAATTGGACTTAAGGAAGAAAGATCAGGCACTTTGTCTTGGTTACTTTTCTGTCATTGCTGGGACAAGATACCTGACGCCCAAAATTAAGGAAGGAAAGGTTTACTACGCTTACAGTTTGTGGAGGTTTCAGTCCGTATTTGGCAGATTACAAGGCAGAGTGGCACATGGCAGAGGGCTAGGGCTCAGGGTGGCAGACTACAGCAAAAGCAACATGCACACACCCCAGCGAGGAATAGTCAAAAGCACCCTCTTCCTCTCCGTTACATATGCAAACTATCCACCCCAGGGTGGGTGTAGCTCTCACACCTCAATCAACTCTAAAAGCCTGCCCCATGGCCGAATGAGGCTTTGGGGGGACACACAGACAAACCATAACACACTTATTCACCTTTCCTGTACAAATTACATTTGTGGGTAACTGTTAAGGAAAACCAGGTCTGGTGGCATACACCTATGATCCCAGTATTCTAGGGAGGCTAGGCAAAAGGATTGCCAGGTCAAAGCCAGCCTGGGCACCATAGGGAGACTGTCAAAAAGAAAAAGGAAGAAGTGTAGAGTTAGAATTCTCTCACTGAGTTGCCCAGGCAAGTCTCAAGCTTAAAATCCTCTTGTCTCAGCCTCCCAAGAGTGTATTCCACCAAGCCCAGCTAGAAAATGTTCTTTTTATAAAATAATTACAGCTAGTGCATAAAGAATACATGATGTGCATTATTAATAAACAGCAGAGTATAAATGGAAAGATGTGTGATTTAATATCTTTTTATAGAAGAAGCAGCTCTGACATGGATTAGATACCCATGAAGTAGTTTCGGGGTATTTATGGGTTTAACAGAACTAGGGATCAAAGGCAGCACCTTGTGCACGCTGGACAAGCAGGCCTTAGACACAGCTGCGCCTGCAGCTGTAAACCATTTCAAAGAAATGTACCTGCTATTTTTTTTTTAACTTAGATTTTTCTCAAGAAGTTTTTGAAGTGTCGGGGCTCATGGATTTGACTTTCATTTATTTTAGTGTACTTTTCTTTTTGCATTTCATGATCTAGAATTAAATATTTTAGATCTTAAAAAGATACACCAATTCACAGAATTTTAATATTTTTTCTTAAAGGCTGAATCATGTCAGGGAGATTTAAGTACCTTGGCCAGTGTGGTTACGTCATTAGCAAATCTTGGAAAGACGGAAGAGCTTTCTCAAAATAGTAACGACGTGCCTGTGATGGAAAGTTTAAACAATGGCAGTACATCTTTGGGCGAATGTCATCAAGAAATGCAGACCAGCGGTGATGTCTCAAGGTGAGATCCACTCTGATAAGTGTTCTTTAGTATGTGTATTGGAATATTTTTGTATTAAGTACTATTTACAGAAGTTTCAGGAAACAAATATTTAAAAATTAAGGCATAGTAAGCTGTAACTGAAAGACCATATGTAGTATAAAATACTGTATCCAACAGGTTAGATTTTAAATAGCAAGAACAGTAAGTAAATATTGTAAAATCAGAAATGTCATCTTGGAAAAAGTTTAGAAATTTTCTCCCTCATACATGATAATTTCAGTGTGACATTTCCAATATTTTAGTCACCAGTTTTTATTTTCTGTGTGTAGAGAAAAACATTTTCTTGCCAGACAGTCATGTTGACAAACTCCACACTAATTTCTATTAATGAAAATAAAGATAAAAGAGCTAGTGGAATTAATGATAGTTTTAAGTTACTCTTAAAGAAAGTACTCCTGGCATGCTTTCATTTTGTCAATATTTTTAGGATACTAACCACTTACCAGTCCAGTTAAGTGCAGGATGACCAAAAGTTGCATATTTTTTCATTAATTTTTGTGATATAACAGGAAATGTGAAAACAATTTTATCAAATGTATGCAATACAAGAATTGACTGGTTGAAGTGGCACCTGCCTGTGTGTCACAGACTGTTGAGTGGTTGAATGAATTTCTCTAGACTTTTCTCACTCGTTCACGATCTAAGATACTGAGTATTGCCCTGAGGGTGGAACTCAGTGGTAGAGCGCTTACCTAGCAGGCAGGATGCTCTGGGCTGGACCTGCAGCACCACAAAATAAGAAAATGTTGAATAGATTGCATTTAAGCACTACAGTGAATACTCCGCTGAGCATGAGACATGAGATTTAAGGAATTCTAGAAGGCAGAGATACCACTGAAAAATATGCAGAGCTATCTTGGATAGTTATTTGTTAACATTGGTTAATTATCATCCTAATCTCAAATCTTAGCAGCTTACATTTAGTTGTATAACCAAAAGTACTATCTGAATGTGTAAGTGAAGACTCAGCTTTGCACTGTGCTCAGTACAGTTATCAACGTAAGTTCTTACTCTCATTCTTCCCAAATAACTTCTGTGTATAAAATAAAGCATGAGAGTTTTTCTTTCTCTTAAATGTATAAGATTATGGTTTTTGAGACAGAGTCTCACTATGTAGTTCAGGCTGGCCTCAAACTTGGGGCAGTGCTGGGATTATAGGTGTGCACCACCATGCCTGGCAAGATTTTTTTTAAATCCTTTGATTCTTTGGTAATGTGCAGTTTAATTTGATTTTTGGAGGGACTCATAGAAGTCATTGAAATAGTATGGAGTGATACCACGCAGTTCTGTTTTCTGAAGAGCTGTGTGCGGATGGCTTTCTGCTTGTTGAGTGGGGCGGGGATTAAACCCAGGCCTTGCACATCTGTCGATGCATTCTATCCCAGAGCTCCACTTACAGTCCTATTTTCTAAATAATTTTTTAGTTTTAAATTTTAATTTCAGGGTTTTGTATAGAATTTCAATTTTACTGCTGGAGATTGGCCACACTCACAGCCTCTGATGTCTCCTCGCAGGGCATTTGATACCCTTGCAAAAGCGCTGAACCCCGGAGAGAGCAGTAGCTGTCACCGCTCAGAGGAGGGCATGGAAGGAGGTGGACACCTGACTGTGGGCGAGGCCAGCACCAGTTACGCCGAGAAAGAGGGGCCGCTTCTCAGCGATTCGCATGTAGCTTTCAGGGTATTTCTATAGATTTCTACAGCTTTTATATAACATTGTTTGATTTTAATCTGCCTTTCAAAAGTCCATTTTTTGTGTTATTCAAGTCAGAAATGTCCCTGGTGGAATATCAGGACCGGAACCAATACGCACACATCTGGCTGTGGAAGATGACAGCTGCCTAAAGCACCCTTGTAAGAGGCAGTTGTAGTAGCCCTGAAGGAGTGAGCTTTAGAACTGTCAGCAGGGTTTCTCACGTGAAGCCTTGGCTTTCCTGGTGTTGAGTGCACTGCTTTTGTTCAGTGAGGAGTGGCTGCTGCTTTAGTGTAAATCAGTGTCTAAGAGGGTGATGTTTTTACTTTTGCCATCATAATGACAGAGAACTGCATTCCTTATGTATCATCCTAATTAGCTTTCAGCCTTAGCACAGTAAAGTACAAATTAGTACATTTCAACTTATAGCTTTTAACATTTTTTACTCTTTTTGGGGTGGGGGTCAGAGTCTCGCTGTGTAGTTCTGGCTGGTCCTGAACTCACTAAGTAGCTCTCCTTGGCTGGCCTTGAACTCTCAGCAATCCTCCTGCCTCAGCCTTCCAAGTGCTGGTACTACAGGCATGGCCACTACATCAGGCTTTTTTACCATTTTGAAGGAGGTATATTATATAATATTTATAATTTATTTTTTTCCCTAAATACATTTTTATAATGGGAACAATACATCAATGCATGTAGAAGACTAAAAAGATCACTTTTTTGGAGGCAGGATCTCACTCTGTAGTTCATACTGACCTTCAGCTTCACTATATAGCCCAGGCTGGCCTTGTACTCCCAGCAATCCTCCTGCCTCAGCCTCCCAAGTACTGGAATTGCTGGCATGTGCCGTCACACCTGGCTTAAAAAGATCAATTTATAGTATTTGATTAAGATCCTGCTTTTTGACTTCTTCCACTTTCCTCACATTGTGTCTTTGCTCTGCCAGTTACGGGTCCTGTTACCCAGTGGTGTGCAAAGTTCTTGAATGTGTGTATGTGATTTCACTTAGCAAAATGTAGCTGTTCTGGAACATCTAAGGGTCATTGTGTGTAATTTCACTATGGAGTACAGTTTCCAAAGATTTCTTAATAAAAAAATGTGCATTTATCAGGTATATCTATATATATCCAGTAGAAATAACGAACATAAAATAAATGTAATGTTGGCCAGGCATGTGGTGACACATAGCTCTAATCCCAGCATTCTGGGAGGCTGAGGCAGAGGATCGTAATTTCAAGCTCAGCTGGGGCAACTCAGCAACTTTGTGAGACCCTGTCTCAAAATAGAAAATGAACAAAAGGCTTGGGGTGTACCTCAGGGCAAAAGTCTGGATTCAGTCCTCAGTACTGACAGGTAGGTAGGTAAGGTAGGTGGGTTGATCATTGAGCCAACTGCATATAATAATTTCTTGTTTGTAAAAGTCAATTTGATAGAATAGGCATTAACAAAAGTCATCATGGCTTAAATAATAATTGCTATAATTTCATATAGTCGATTATCAGTGAATCAAATTTCATGTGAAACTTTACTAAAGTAAAGTAAAGTAAAGTAAAACTTTACTGACATAGAGAAATTAGAAATATTTTATCTGGGATTGGGAATGTATAATTCAGTGGTAGAGCACTTACCTAGCATGCACAAGGCCTTGATGTTTGATCCCCAACACTGCAAAAAAAACAGAAATTATCTGGTCTGTACAAGAAAAGTTTTCATGAGTGTCATGAAAAATTAAGAGACTAATCAGTGTCATCTCTAAAATTTAGAGTAGGGTCTATCGACAGGGATGTAGCAAGTCAAGGAATTTTTTTCCCGTTGTTCTTTCTTCTCCAAAGGAAAGGTGTTCTTTTGTTGTCTTAGCTGTATTTTCTGCCTTGGCTGTCAGTGGAGGGAAGGGTAAAATGAGACAAGTATATGAAGGGCCCAGTGCAAAGAAAAAGGCCAGAGGACTTAGTTGTTCACTTTTTGACTTTGATGTTGTTCCTCAGAATTTTGATACCCGAAAAAAGTGTTTTGAAGAGATTAATTAGGCAAATTAGAACTTCGCTTTTACTCTCTAGAGTTGACTTTTTCCCGTTCCTTCTGTAACTTCTTATATCTTAGGTATAAGATGCCATCCTGAGAGCACTCTGCAGTATTTGCTCTGAGCAGGACACTTCTTTGATCTGTTTACAGTCCCAAAACTAGGAGGTTTATTTGTGAGTGAGTTCCCTGCCTAGTTCCTAGTACCTGGCGGTTTTGTGGTTGCTTTTCTGAGTTTCCTGATCAGCAGTTCCGAGGCCTGACATCCGCTGTCAGGAGGTCCAGCCACTGCTGTCCTCATTGCTGAGCTGGACAGCATCGTTCTTCTCACACGTTTTTACCAGAGTGGAGTTCGCAGCCTGTTTTCACACACTCTTTCACACAAGCCTTAATGCATTCTTTTGGGGAGGTTAAAACATTCTCCTTTGGTAGGGGAAGAAAGATTTTCAGTGTCTTCTTCAGAACAACTCTAGGTAATAAGGAGAAATAATCTAATAATGAAGCTAGAATTGTGAAGAGTCTAGAACAGTATAACATTTTTTATTAAAAGAATTTTACCTGTTTCTCTTGCTTCTTACAATTCTCTTACAATTGTAATCAAGGTACATAGTATTCTCATTTTAAAAGTAAGTATGTGAGATGGAAATGAGGTGATTTCCAGCCAGCTATGATGGCGCACACCTGTATCCCAGCACTCGGGAGACTGAGGCAGGAGGATTGCTGCAAGTTCAAGGCCAGCTGGAAGTACATGGTGAGACCTTGTCTCAAAACTCAAAAAAAAAAAAAAAAAAAGTGATTTGCAAAACTGTCCTCTTCGTGTTTAGTATCTCAGTATTAGAATCCCAGTCTTCTTAGTCACCTGTATTTGAAACTTGAGAGTCCTCTTCAATCTCCCCATGTCTCACTCCCCTCCTTTCAATTTGTTTTTTGAGACAGGGTCTCAGTGTGTAGTTCAGGCTAGCCTTGAACTCAGTGTATGGCCCTGGCAGGCCTTGAACTTGCTGCCATTGTTCTAGCTCTGGCTTCCGAGTGCTGAAATCATAGGCATGTGCCACCATGCCTGGCCTCCTCTCCTTTAGTCATTCTGTTTCTTTAATTTCTCCATTTTGGTTTTATTTCCATTGGCATGTTTTAGGTCTCTTAAAATTTGTAACTTACAGTGTTGAAATAATATCTTTACTTTCAGTTCATCTGCTGTATCTTGTCCTATGCACTAGTACCAGTGTGATACTTGTTAAAAATCACTCTAAATATGTCACTTGACTATTTCGCTTGCCTAGCATGTGCAGACCCCTGAGTTTGATCCCCTGAACTGCTAAAAAAAATTTCTTTAAATAAATAATAAAAGCCTTCCTGTTGCCTGTGTGTGCTTAAGTCCAGTCTCTATAACATGACTTGTTAGGGCCCTCCACCTTCTGATCCAACACCCGTTGCTTCCCACAAATCATATTCCCTTTCTTAACCTTGTTTTTTTTTTTTTTTTTGAGACAGAGTCTCATTACATAGTTCAGGCTGGCTTCAACCTTGTGATCCTCCTGCCTCAGTCTCCTCAGTGGCAGGATTATAGGTGTCAGCCAGGATACCTGGCATCTTAGCCACTTCTCTAGCTAGTTTCATTCTGTTCCTCCATCAAGACAGCAGCACACGTATTTCTCTGTAAATGGTTGTTGAGTAAATGATTTAGGGTCAGACAAATAAAAAGTTAGAAGTAGCAGAACCCAGACACCCTAACCTAAGTCAGATGATTTTCTGAAAGTTACATTGTACAGACGGTTAGCAAAATGCTGTGCAGAAACTGCTAGAAAAGTAATCATAAAAGCAACTAATCAAAAAGGCAAGTTCTAAAATAGGTTGGTCAGGCTTAGGTCTTATTAATACTCTTTTTAAAAAATCAACTCAAGTTATTAAATATTTTTATACTTTGAAAAATATGCATTGTTTATTTTATAAGCCTGACGGTCATAGGTATTCTTGAGTGGCTGTAACATCCTTGCAGTAGAAACTGGGCTTCCATGTATGTATGAGGAAAGACGTGTATCTTTGTAGTTCAGAGACTTGTGAAGTGGACTCATTTTCTTTGGCCAGGTTAACTTTCTGATGTACTGTAATGCTAGAGGCGTGTAAAGTATATAAAATATAAACTGAAACATTTCCTTTTCTAAAATAAAATAACATGACAGAACAGTTTCCTTAGTGTACTTTGCGGATGATTTCACTTTTATAATTAAAGCAATAGAAGGTTTTCATTGAACACCACTGTTGTGTAAATTAAAGGCAGTGTATTCAAGTTTTACATACAGTATTACAAGTATTTTGATGCTTATAGCCAACTTTAGTAGAGGGTATTTTTTTCTTTTTCTTTTTTTTTTCCGGAGACAAGATCTTGCTGTGTAGTTCATATTGGCCTTGAACTCACTATGTGACCCAGGCTGACCTCCAACTTGGGGCAGTCCTCCTGCCTCAGCCTCCCTAGTGCTGGGATCGCAGGCATGTGCTACCATGCCCAGCAGTAGAGGGCATTCTTCATTGTTGCTTTTCATTTTATTTATTCCTCTTCCATAAAACTAGTATTTTTGGCAATTACCCTAAATTTTTAGGCTTGTTTCCCCATTCACCTGGAGCAATTTTGAGAAGGTATAATAGTTTTAAATTTTTTAATATATATACTCATGCAGAAACAGTTGTATCCTAAGAATATGCTTAAAATATTTAATAATTGCTTTGTTTCCTTAAGGATTGTGCTAGTTCTATTACCAATAAACATTTTATGAACATTTAAAAAATTTTCTTCTCAGGGCAAGCTAGGAATATAGTTCAGTGCCGAATGCCTGCTTGGCACATACAAGGTCCTGGATTCCTTCTGCATACCACACACAAAGGTTTTTTTTTTTTTCCTGTTACCTGGGGCTTTAACCCTTAATTGCCCTGTTGGTTTACTATGTGATGCTATTAATAAATAGGTAAAACATTCATACCTAACATTGAACAAAGGCAGTGGTGTTTTTTACATTTTGTTTAACATTTCTAGAGAACGCATCATTTTGATGAAAAATTTGCTCTGTTTGGTGTCATACACCTTTGAGAATCCAGTGGGAGCTATATATATGTTGCCAAAATACACATCCACCTACCACACCCCAGCGGTAACCACTGTGAGCCGTGTGTGGCATGTTCCTTCCGTCCTTTCTGTGTACATATCTGCGTGTGCCCGTAAATGTACTCTTGAACATCTCCAAGGTGTTCAGCATAGAGTGTTCTTTTCTGATGATGATAGCTTGGGTCTTTGTCAGCATTCACGCTCATTCACAGTGGGAAGCAAAGCTACAGTGGGCACTTTATGGGTGCTTCCTGCGCGTATACAACTATTGTTCTGGAGTAGTTCAGAAGTAGTTTTACAAGCTTAGAGTCTCTTATCTGAAATGCTTGGGAACAGAAATGTTTCCAGTTTCAGTTTTTTCAGATTTTGGGATATTCACAGAAACTTTACCAGTTCATATCCCAAATCTGAAAATCTGAAAAGCTCTAAGATCTGAAACATGTTAAGTGTTAGTGTCCCAAATGTTTCAGATTTCAGTGTTCAATTAGGGGCGCTCACCCTGCATTGTGGTGCAGGATGTGCTGAGGGTCCAGGTCTGGTTGCTAACTCAGATTGCCCTCCAGCTTAGCTCTTGTGGTAGTGGGTGCTTATTCTCCGTAGCTCAATGTTGTGGATCATTCCCATCATTCCATAATAGAACAAGTATTTCTCACACATTTTCTTTATGGCAGTAAGAATTGTGTTTAACAAGACTTTCAGAAGTGGTTTAAAAATATTGTGATGTCGGTTATTTTTTTTGCAACGGCAGTGGGATATTTAAAACAGCCACATGGAGGTCCTCAGTGCAAGCCCATGAGGGGCTTGTCTCCAGGTATATTTCGGTGTTATCTGTAGAGTAGTTTTTAAATTACTTTTTAAGTCAGTGTCAGTTTATTTAAATAGAGAGATTTTGTGGAGACCATACTCTGAAAAATTGAAGAAGTGGCAGTGCTGAACACAAATTCTTATGTTCTTGTTGTGCTGAATGCAAGCCACATCTGGACCGTTTTTCTGGGCTTGTGCCCTTGTCAGTTGGCATTGGTAAACCCGTTTCACCCCTTACTCTTCCAGCCCTGCAAGCATTTGAATTCATTAACCCTGTGATCTCAAGTGAAAGGAGCTTTAGGCACATACAATTGCTCCTTACACTGCACTTGCTGTGCACCGTTGTTACGAGGGAAGGAGGGAAGGAAAAGCACATTGGTAGGCCAGACCAAGGTAGGAAGGAGCTTTTAAAAATAAACCAGAACGTCATGGTTGATGTTTATTGAAATTCTGCTTCTCTGAAGATTGTTGTCAGAAACTGATCTACTCATTTATTCTAAGCTGTTAGCTGTAAAATCCAGGTACTTGTTTTGTTGCAAGATTAGCCTCTTTTTGTGAATGTGCTAGACTCATTGATGTGTTATGTTTACATTCAACTTTTTCAAAGAATTGCTAACTTAGAGCGTGACGTCACAAGATGATTTACCGGCATCCCTGTTCACACTAGCTCACCATGCCTTCTCCTACGCCCGAGTACCTGAATGTACACTACATTGGGGAGTCTGCCTCCAGGCTGCTGTTCCTATCAATGCACTGGGCGCTTTCCATCCCTTCTTTCCAGGCGCTAGGGTGAGTGTTTTTAAGTCCTTGAATGTAAATGTGACTTTGTAACAAATGTACATTAAGCAAGAATTTCTATTTTGGAAGGATTTTATTAAAGGAGAAAAAAAGTGTACTGTAACTTTAAATTGTATCATTTATGTGACAAATTGGGGCAGCGAAGTACAATTTCTGTATATTATTTTGGTGTGTTGGAGCCTGGTTCCTCATGGTTTGCCTGGAATCTAAGTGGAGTGGGTAGCTTATGCCCAGCATTGGAAACAGCCAGGCGCAGAAAGGCTGGAGGCATGTCTACTTCTCCCACCACACACTCTGAACTTCCATCCAGGTGTGTTACAAAGGCTCTGAAATTTGTTTACAGCAGTTATGTGTAAAAATAGATATAATCGTTTTCCATTCATGTGTTTACCTCTCTCAAAAAAGATGGAAAATGTAAAATCTTCACTGGGCATGAAGGTGGTGCACACCTGTAATCCCAGCACTCAGAAGGCTGAGGCAGGGGGATTGCCCCAAGTTCAAGGTTAGCCTGAACTATATAGTGAGACCATGCCTCAACCACCCCACACGCGCGCGCGCAAAGAAAGAAAATGTAAAACCTCCATACTATCACTTGTGATCTAGAGATTTAGGCTTACCACTAAAGAACAATCAATATTCCATTCTTGAATAATTAGGTGAAATGGAACATGGTGTACTATAAGGAATCTTAAGGTTTTTGTTTTGTGTGTGTGTGCGTGTCTGTGTATGTGTGCTGGGAATTGAACTTGGGACTTTACACTTGCCAGGCAAGTGCTATACCATTGCACTGTGTCCCTGGCCAGAATCTTAAGTTCTTTCAAAGTTTGTCAAACATATTTAGATTGCTTTGCAGTAACTAGTACAGTGGTGGCAAACCTGTGGTATGTGTATTGTGTTTTTAAGTCAAAAGATGTTAATGTATGAGTTATTTTCTAAACTAAAACCTCAGTATTCAGGTTTAATTGCACTTCATGATACGTGGGTTTGGATTGCAGTTTGGGCACTCAGTCTTTTAAAACATTCACCATCACTGAGCCTAGGAGATGAAAAAGTGAGACAGTGGAAAAAGTTAAGCCCATAATTTTATTCTAGTCCCAGAACCGTGCTCATGACTCTGATTTTATAAGTAATTGGCTCTCATAGCCTATATATCAGTTTCCCCATTTATCATGAAAATCACTACTTATCCCTATGCCTAGAGAATATTTTGAATATGAATTGCAAATCTTGAAGCTAAGAGACATTTAATATTATGATGTGGTTGCTAGTCAGTGTTAGATATTTCCCACGTTAAATCACATACTTAAATATACAGTTCCATAGACTACAAATCTGATTCAGAATGGTTAACCTTTCAAACACTCCTTAGTCCTTTTTTGCAAAATAGCATTCAACTTTCAAAACTTTCCCAGTTCCTTTCCTTTTTTTGTTTTTTGTTTTGTTTTGTTTTGTTTTTGTTTTTTGAGACAGGGTCTTGCCTATGTAGTTCAGGCTGGTCTTGAATTCATTGTGTAGCCCAGGCTGGCATCAAACTCATGGCAATCCTTTTTTCTCAGCCTCCCACTGGCTGGGGTTATAGGCATGTGCCACCACATCTGGCTTTTTTAGAAAAAGTAAAATACAACGTAAAATTTTACATGTTAGCATTTTACTACTTTAAAAGCATGAAGTGTAGTTTACTAAGTTTGTCTAGTATACCTGGATCAAGAAAGCAAACTGGTGATATTTTTCATAATAGATTATCAATCATTATAGTAAAACAACAGGAGAAAGGAATTTGAGGTATAATTTGAACTCTTTGAGTTCAAATAGTCGTAACACCATGATTCTAAATACTTCTGTTGAGTACGGTTATCCTATATAAATACTCCAGATGTTGAGGAAACCAAAAATAGCGCCTGAGGTTTGTGGCTATAGGACAACCACTTTGCCCTGTGACCTCTGTGGGAAGTTGGTTTCAGCTGTGGGAACCTTTATAATTAGAATAACTACTGAGCTAGCAACCACAGCTATTAACTGGTACCTAAACTGATACTTCTTATCCCTGAATAGATCATTCGTATGGCTTGAGAGTAGTAGAGCACTTGCCTAGCCTTCACAGGGGCCCAGGCTCCATCCCAGCAGCAGTAACAACAAAAATGTACATCGTCATTGGTTTAGTTTTCCTAACAAGAAAAAAACTGAGGGCTGGGAATTTAGCTCAGCGGCACAGCGCCTGCCTGGCAAGCGCAAAGTTGTGAGTTCAATTCCCGGTACCGGAACAAAACAAAACAAAACAAAACAAAACAAAACAAGAAAAAAACTGAGAGCACACACACCTTTACCATCCAGTGTTTTACTTTCTAGGTTGTGTAAGGATCATAAAAACAGATGGGTTCAAATTTTGGCTTTCTTCACCTGCTGATTTTGTGTCTTTGGATCAGTTACTTAAATGAGGCTAAGTTCCCACATCTGCAGATTAGGGCTGAAAGCCTTACTTGCGTGCTGTGCCTTTGTGTGAGGGTGTGAATGTGCATTTAACCCCGGGTCTGGCACAGAGTGAAGAAGTGATGGTCATTTTCCTTCGTGCTGCTTCCTCCTCTTAGTATCCTTCTCTTTAAAAGACTTACTCTCTTCTCCTAAAGTAATGACCTTTTGAAAAAAAAGACATAGCTACTTTTACATAGTATGAGAGTTTCTGGTTTTTGAGTAAAAGCATAGAGAGCTACCATTGCGTAGTTGATTTCTGCTGTTAGTGTCATAGCATTTCCTCTGTAATCGGAAGCTTATTCCTCAGTTTGACCCTTTGCCCTGCGCTGGCACTCTCTGCGGTCACTCTGGTCTCTATTATTTTCCTTTCCTGTGCTCACTGGTCGATTCACTTGGGTAGCTGTTTCCTCTTTTTAAAGCCTCAGAAGTAGAAGTTAAGATTAAAACTGGTTTGTTTTTATCTTTTTCTCATCCTGAAGTGTAGAACTACAGAGTAAGAGCTCATTTTCCAGAAGTAACTGACCTCATGTTAACAGTTTGGTATTCTTTTAGATTTTTTCCATGCTGTATTTATTAAAACGTGCATCTGTACATCTTCTTTCTCTTGCTTTTTTATTATCATGTAGGTATTAGGGATATCTTTCTGTATCAGCAGATGTAAGTTAGTTTATCCTAGTGTGTTTTTGTTTTTGGAGACAGGTCTCATTAAGTTGCCCAGGCTGAACTTGGACTCATGCTCCTCCTGCCTCAGTACCCGAGAGTGCGGTGGTGACAAGCCTGTGCCTCCACACCCTGCCTGACCTTCCATATTTTCCTTAATGGCTCCCCGCTGTTCCGTCTTACGGGCTTATGCTAATTTATTTACGTATGCCTTATCAGTAGACATTGGGGTTGTTGCCAGTTTTGTTATTACATTGTCACTCTTAAATTGGGAATGTTGTTAGCCTTGTATGAAGTACATTCTATTCTTTAATAAAATTAATATCATAAAGGTTAAGATTCTAACTGAATGATTTCTGTTAAACACACTGATTACCTTAATTTTAAAGGTATGTCAAGCAGAAAAAACTGGCCAGTTGCGGTGGTACACATCTGTAATTACAGCACCCTGGGAGGCCAATGCAGGATTGCAGGTTTGAGCCTAGCCCAGGCAATTTAGTGACTTAGCTGAGTTTTGAGACCCTCTCTCAAAATTACAAAAAATTTTACAGAAAGGGTTGAGGGTAGTTCAGTGTGAAGGCCCTGGGTTCATTTCCCAGTGCTGGGGGGAAAAGAGAAGAAAATTTAAGTACCATTCATCAGGATGTGCATATTTCCTGTTAGGATGTTCTGAGCAGTTTAAATTTCTTTTAAGAAAGGGAAGGAAGCTTACTCTGTCATCTAAATAGGCACATAGGTCTGGCTGAAGACAGAGAGCCCTGTCCGTGTGCTCTCTGCTGCCTGCTCCGTCTCCCCAGGTCAGAAGGCGCTGCTGAGTTTCCCGTGTGCTGCTCACCGTGCCGGTCACTGACGTGCAGACATGTGTAAGGAAGGCTTTGCCTTCTGTGAGGATTTAGTCTATGGGGGAAGCAGATCCAAACCGATAAATTAGGCTGCCGTGTAAGATACAAAATGCAAACGTCCAGGCAGCACCAAAGGGGCAGTGGAGAGAGGAATGTTGTGAGAGAACCCAAGCTTCCTGGAGGGGAGGCCAGGTTTATTACCTAGGAAAAGCAGGCAGGGAAGAGTGTTCTGAGGTGGTGGGAGAGGATTTAATAATCCGCTCAAAAGATTCTGACACACCTGTTCCGTAACGTTTTAATTCCCCCATCTTTCTTCACTCAGCTGACTCAGATGTCACTGCCTCAAGTGGCCTCTCCTCCTACCGCAAATGGCCATCTCTAACCACCTCATCTGAACCTCCGTTTTCTTTTTTTGGCAGCAGGAATCAAACTCAGGACCTCACGCTTGCCAGGCAGGTGCTGTGCCACTGAGCTGTATTCCCAGCCTCTCTCCTACTTTATAGCAATATCAAATTTTTATTACCTAAAACTTACATGTATACAGTTGTTAAATTTTCCTTCTTTTTCATGAAGCAGACTTAATTCCTCTCACTAACTGCTATTTCCCCAGCGCCTTGAAGAGTGTCTGTCATATGGCATGGCATGTTTGAGTAATTATTTTCAATTGTTTTTGTTTTTTTTGAGACAGGGTCTTGCCATGTAGCTCTGGCAAGCCTTGATCTCACTAAGTATCCCAGGCTGGCCTCGAACTTGTAACAATCCTGCCTCAGCTTCCTGAGTGCTGGGATTACAGGCACGCACCAGCACACCCAGCTCAATATATTTTTATTTTAGTTGATTCGCAGTAATTGTACATACCTACAGGGTGCATACAGTGTAATGATCAGATAAGGCTAGTCTGTGCCCTCAGATACATACCATACAATGTCCTGAAACATTTAGAACCCTTTCTACTGCTTTGAAATAATAATTGTCCACTGCAGTATCGCTGCTCTGCTGTAGAGCATGGGAAGTTACTCCTCTCCCGCTGTACCCCCTGGTACGCACTAAACCTCCTCCCTTTATCCTCCACCACCCACACCCTTTGAAGCTCTGGGAACAGCTCTTCAGCTTTCTACTCCTTTAGGTCCACTTCTTGCAGCCGGGTGTCATGGGGCACGCCTGTAATGTCAGCACTTGAAGCTGAGGCAGGAGGATTGCCATGAGTTAGTTCAAAGCCATCCTGGGCTACATAGTGAGACCCAGTCTCAAAAAGAGCAAACAAATGGAAGGTCCACTCTTTGGCTTCCACATGCCCCTCTCAGTAATGCCAAGCAAGATGAGGTCATTTAGTGTCTGTGTTTTATGTAGTTACACAGCCTGAGAGTTGGGAAGCTTACTGTTTTTGTTCTCTTACTGCTGAGTATTTATTATTCAGAAATTCAGGAAAGGGCTTTTGGCCTTTCTTACCTCTTGTTCATTACAGTAAAATTGTCTGAAATACAGAAAGAACCATTTCTCCCACTATATTGATTGCTTACCTACTGCCAACTAATCCTAACAGTTCTTTTCTTAAAAAAAATGTACTTCAGAGCAAAGGAAAGTAATGAAGTTTTTTATGTCTGCTTTTGCCTTTTAAAAATCTTTATTTGAACTGTTCCCATGAAATAGCTTAAAGTCTTAACTTTTTAGTTTAAAATGTTACTTGCAGTTTTTAGAAATCAGCTGGTTGATAATGATCTACTTAGCATTTAAGTTTCAGAGCACATTTCATCGATTGCTGGCAGCTGTACCAAACAGAATTATTGAATTATTTATACCCATGTGGTCTTTCTAAAAGTACTTTTACTTCAGTAATACTGTACTTTGAAGTGCATAGATCAGGTGTAAAGTTTACTTCAATAACTCCTCGTTTATGCTTTGTGTTGGTTTTTTAATAGGCAAGAAAACAGCATATCACTGGTGAAAGCTTACTGGAATGAACTCTTTACTCTTGGTCTTGCCCAGTGCTGGCAAGTGATGAATGTAGCGACCATATTAGCAACCTTTGTCAACTGTCTCCACGGCAGCCTTCAACAAGGTAAAAATTACCTTCCTCACCTTTTCCAGGATGCAGGAGGAGGCATCATCTTTATGAAATGGTCTGATCAGTTACATGTCCTGATCAGTTACATGTCCTGATTATTGTATTTGTTTACATACCAGTGGTCTTTCTACTTCAGATAATTTTTACATTTTAATAAATTTGTGAATCTCCCAAAAATATTTTTAAGTGAGAATACAACAAAATTCAAACTAGTATGTTTGAGTCTGGCAAGCTTAGTTTTCTCTTGCTAAAACAACACCTGGGGCTGGGTTATTGCTAAAGAAAGAGATTTCTTTTGGCTCACGGTTTAGGAAGTAGAAGGGCCCAGTTTCAGGACCTGCTCGGCCTCTGATTAGAGCCTGGTGGTGGGAGAGAGGCAGGGAAGCCAGGCTTGCTTATGTAACGGCTGCTCTCCAGAAAGCCATGAGTCCCTGTGAACGGCCTCACCTACGATTACCACTGCTTTGCTGCGGGATTTCACTGTGTGCCTGGGTGGGGGCAGACCCTGTCTGGAACGCACCTTGGGTGATTTCTGATGAGGCACTTTGGTACAGGAACCTGAGAATTCAAGGCTAACTTGTACAGAGGTGAAGAGATATTTCAGATGTATACTTCTTGCCCCTTTTGAAGCTACTTTCATTTTAGCCCTTTGCATCTCGAGATAGACTGTGTTGTCTTTTGGCTAACCAGAACCATGTCACGCAGCAGTCTTCAGTCTTTTTCCTTTCCTGGATGCCATGATTAGATCTCACAGTCATTAAGGAAACAAGTAGTCACTGATTCAGAAGAGCTTGCCTTTTGTTGCTTTTTGAGCTCAGGAATAATTTATAAATTATGGACTACCTTTAGGTTCTTAGCATATTTCGTTCTTTGGGGTATTTTTGGTTTTTGGTTTTTGCAGTACTGTGGGTGGATCCCAGAGGCACTTTAGCATTGAACTACATCTCCAGCTTTTTTTTTTTTTTTTTAAATTTCTTATTTGGAGACAAGATTTTGGTTAGTTGCCCAGGCTGGCCTTGAATTTATAACCTTCTGCCTCAGCTTTCTCAGTAGCTGGCACTGCAAGCATGGGCTTCCAAGCCTGGCTATTTTAATTATTTTTAAATCATTGGCTGCTTCTTAGATTTAGGAACAGAAAAATCAACTTAAATTCTCTCTCATTAGAAGATCTAGTAGAGGGCAGCACCACGTTCCCCTCTTGTATATGGACTTATAGTCCTGATTCATTTCTCATCTACCTACAAGTTGCTGTGTAGCCCAATTTCAGGAAAGCTGTGGTTGACTAACTGTTAAAAGAGGTCCTTGTACTTATCTCACCACAGCAAATGAGAATATGTCTTGCAGGACTTTTTCTTTGATCTTGGCAGGGTTTGGTTTTTGGGTTTTTTTGTTTTGCAAAATGTTTTGATTATAGTAGTGTTGCTTTAAAAAGTGAAGATTTATTTCCAACCAGTATAAGTTTAAATAAAATCCTGTTACCAGAATTTGAGGCATTTGTACTCAAATGTTGGTCACTTTTCAGATGGTTGTCTGACGTCTTACCTTCTCAAAGGCGTATCTTGATACATTACCTTTAAGATTTTCTATATGAGCTTTTTGTGGAATGAACAATAGCTAAAGATTATTAGTTTCATCTGTAATTGAAGAGGTTCAAACTTTTAAACATTTATACATCAGCTTTATTCAAAATTGGAAGTTAGTGAGAAGGAAATATGTTAAATAGAAATAGTCACACATTTCAGATGAAAACTAAAATCATTTGTTTGTTTTTTAATTCAAGATAAAATGTCACCAGAAAGGAGGAAACTATTGATGGAGCACATCTTCAAACTGCAGGAGTTTTGTAACAGCATGGTTAAACTCTGCATTGATGGGTACGAATATGCCTACCTGAAGGCAATAGTACTCTTCAGTCCAGGTATGTGCTTTTACACCTTCTCCACTCCTACTTTTACTGCTGCCGCTGCTACTACTGCCACTTCTTCTTCTTCTTCTCTGTCTTCTTCTCTTCTTCTTGTAGTAAAGTTTCACATTTATTAAAGGTAGGAAAAAATCAGAAGGATGGGGGAAAATGGGCTCTGTAGAGCCAATTTGGGCTGAGTGAAAAGGGAGGAAAACGTGAAAATAAAAGTCCACGCTGTAGTGTAGGGTAGGCTGTCATGTATAAGGCCATCACGCCTGGCCTTATGCACATTTATTTCTTAATTAAAGCACAGTGTTAAGCCTGTGGAGAAATTAGAACTCTCATACATTCCTGGTAGGAATATTAAAATGGCACATTTGAATTGGATGAGGTGGCACAGGCCTGTAATCCCAGCATTCAGGAAGCTAAGGAAGAAGGATTGCCATGAGTTGAAGGGCAGCCTGACTTACACGGTGAGATCCTGTCCCTCAAAAACAATGGAGTGGTGCATTTGCCTTGGGAATGAGCTCAGTAGTTCTCCAACATGTTAAACAGAGCCACCACGTGATCCAGCAGTTCCATTCTCATCAGCTCAAGAGAAATGAAAGTGTGTATCTACACAAAATGATCCTGAATGTTCATGGCAGCATAATTCATGGTAGCCAAAATACAGAAACAGTGTAAATGTTCACTGACAAATGAACGAAGAAACCTAATGTGTACCCGTGGTGGGAACCCTTACTCAGCCGTGCTCCATGCCGTAAGATGACAGACTTTGAAAACTGCCAAGTGAAAGAAGCCAGTTACAGAGGAGCACGTTTGATTCCATTTACATGAAGTAAAGCCATGTAGACCAACTGAGAGACGTAAAGTATTGGACCAGTGCTTGCTAGGGTCTGAGGAGAAGAGCAGGTTGAGTGACTGCTCATCAGGACGGGGCTCCTGTGGAGTGGCAGAAACATTCTCAAATGAGTCTTGTGGTGGCTGTACAGCTTTATAAATATGCTAAAGCCATCAAGTGTGTGCTTTAGGTTAAGGATGTTAGACATCTGTATATGAAAAAAAGATGAAAATTCAGTGAAATAACGTTTTAGACTTGTATTTCCATTGCCACCTCAATGTTTGAATCCTTACGTATGTTTTTATCAAGTGCCCAAATGAGAAAATTACAGCTGCACTAAGGAGTTCAGTTTTCCAACAGCTTATTAGAGCCTCCAGCAAGTAGAACAGTCTCTTTCTTGCCCTTTTTTGGTTTTCACATATAGTGAAGTGATGGTAAGGGCTCCATGATCACACTCTGAACTAGAGACACTGACCATTCTCTTAGGTTCTGTGTTTTTTTTTTTTTTGTCTTTCTGAGACAAGGTCTCGCTGTGCAGGGTGGCGTAGAACTCACTTTGTAGCTCAGGCTGGTCTCGAACTCATAACAGTCCTCCTGCCTCAGCCTCCTAAGTGCTGGGATTAGGCGTGCTCTACCATGCCTAGCTGTGTGTTTTCATTTTTGATTTTTATTTTGGTTCTGAAGAAAGCACTGGCCTTCGGAGATGCCAGTGAGACAGTTAAAGCTCCTCTGTGCTGCTTCCTCTGCTGTCCCCACAAGTTAGTAACAGGGGTCTCTTCTCCTTTAAGCTGCTTGCGCTGCTGGATCTTGCATATGCTTGGAAGCTCTACCACTCTGGGTTGTTTTTTCTTTCTCCAGTATTGAGACTTGAACCTAGGGAGCCCTGCGCTGTATCCCCTGCCTTTTTCATTTTATTTTGAAACAGGATCTCACCAGGTGGCCCATGCTGGCCTCAGACCTACAGCCCTGCCTCAGCCTCCCAAATAGCTGGGGTTGCAGGCGCTGTCCAGTATCTCCATTTCATCATAAGCAGTTTTGTGCCTTCATGTTCCTTAGATGAAAATCAAAACATTGTTAGGCAAACTGGGTGTGGCGGTGCACGCCTGTAGTCCCAGCACTCGGGAGGCAGAGGCAGGAGGATCTTTGTGAGTTCGAGACCAGCCTGGGCTACAAAGTGAGCTCAAGGCCAGCCTGAACTGCACAGCAAGACCCTGTCTCAAAAAAAAAAAGACAAAAAAACCCCCAAAAACCATGAGGCATAGTTATTATAAACTCCTAATACTATCTTTCTGAAATGTTATAGTGACATTGAAATGCTTATAGATTTTCTTTATGCTGTAATTTTTTGATAAAAGTCATGATGTTCAAGTTCAGTAGTTTCATGAGTATGTTTTTACATGACTGTAGCAGTGTACTTTTCCCTATAAAAGTGTGTGCTTTTCCCTATAAAAGTATTGTATAGATTGTAATTTGCAAGTGTTTTATAGATTAAAAATACTTCTGTGGCCAGAGATAGTGGTGCATACCTATAATCCCAGCACTTTAGAGGCTGTGGCATGAGGATTGCCACAAGTTCAAGGCCAGCCTGGGTTACATAGTGAGTTCACAGCCAATCTGAACTACATAGTGAGACCCTGTCTCCAAAAAAAATGAAAACAGTAAACACTTCCGTAAAATCAGGCATGGGGCCTGTAATTGCAGCATCCTGAGTTTGAGGCCAGCCTGAGCAATTCAGTGAGGCCCTGTCTCAAAAAAGAGCTCGAGATGTAGCTCAAAGTGAAGGCTCCAAGTTCAATCCCTATAGTACCATACAAAAAAGGAAAACAGTAAAAACGATACATAATTTCAAAACAAGGTGATAGGAAATTAGCAATGGTTATTGAATTACGTATTGATATCTTCAAAGTAGTTGCTCAGATAACCAAATATAGGTATGTAAGATTGATCAAACAATTAAACATTATTGTTTTTGTGTTATTTATGTCCTTTTGTTATTTTGTTTTTGTTCTCTCTTTAAAATAAAAAATAATTTATGTTATATGTAAGGTTAAAAAAAGGGAGAAAGAGAAAGGGGAGGAAGGAAGGAAGGAAAAAAAGTGGGGGCACTTGTTTACCAGGCACAGTGGTGCTCACCTGTAACCGCAACACTGAGGAGTCTGAGGTGGGAGGATCGCAAGTTCAAGCCCAGCTTACACAGTTTAGTGACTCCTTGAGGCTGTCTCAAAGCAAAACATTAAAAGAGGTCTGGGAGTGTATAGCTTAATACAGAAGACTTGGGTTCAATCCCCAGTACTGCCAAAAAATAAATATAAAAAATTACCAAAATTCCACTATCTTTGGAATAGAGAGAAACTACTTTGGTAATACCCAGACGTCTTATTTTTTAAAATTAGATTTAAAATGTGTATGAGATAAAATAATTTCAAGTTTTTGAAATGCAGTGCTTGGTATATAGTAGGTGGCTCAATAAAAAGTTGTGGGGAATAATAGAGCTACACATGCTATTTCCTTATTTTGAGACAGTATCTTACTAAATTGCCCAGCTGGGCTTGAATTCAGGATCTTCCTTTCAGAATGCTGGAATTACAAGTGTTGCCAGCCATACCCATCTAAGAGTTCCTTTTGGAGTGGGACAGGTGTTGGCTTTTGTTTTGTTTTGTTTTCAGATAGGTTCTCACTTCATAGTTCAGGCTGGCCTTGAGCGCGTGGCAATCCTCCTGCCTCAGCACTGGTGTTACAGGCGTGCACATCAGACCAGGCCAGGAACTTTTTTAACTGAACTGTTTACTCCTATTTCTCGTGTCTGCTTTCCATGTCTTACTAAATGAGTGTTCAGAAGCAGGGTAACAGTGCATGCTTTAATGTTTCAGATCATCCAGGCCTAGAAAATATGGAACAGATCGAAAAATTTCAGGAAAAAGCTTATGTGGAATTCCAAGATTATATAACCAGAACATATCCAGATGACACCTACAGGTATCTAGAAGTTAAATTGTGTCGATTTAAGTTCATTCAAAATTTTTGTGAAGGGGCTGGGGATTTAGCTCAGCGGCAAAGCGCCTGCCTGGCAAGCGCAAGGTCGTGAGTTCGGTTCCCGGTACCGGAGAAAAACCAAAACCAAAAAAAAAAAAAAAAAATTTTTGTGAATTAAGTCTTTCACTATTTTTCCATTTTCAGAAGAGTTAAATGTTTTAGTCAAGCTTGACCTTCAGATAGCTAATGCTGTTGAAAATAGTGTAGCTGAAGATGTAACTCAATTAGAGTGCTTGCCTGGCATGTGCAAGGCCCTGGGTGGCTGCCCAGCACCACCAAATCCATCTATCTATCCGTCAGTCCCCACAAGAGTGCAGGGCCTGGAGGTCGGGCTCATTGCTGGAGCACGGGGTTGGCAGGCACACAGCACAGGTCCAGTCCACAACACAGGTCAGGGGCCCGAGCAGGAGTGCATTGTGGGAAGCACTTCCCGTGTACTGTTTCAGCAGTCCCCTCCCAAGTTGTATGGAGTAGGAGAGACACAGGCTAAGGCAGGGTGCAGGGTCACATAGAAAATGGCAGAGCCTGACTTCGAACACAGGTAGGTAACTCAAGAGCTCAGACCCTTCAGCTGAAATAATGGATTGAATTAGTAAAAGGGGGAGAGAATGGGACAGACAACAATATATAGTTTTAGGGGCTGGGGAGATAGCTCAGTGGCATAAGCACCTGCCTGACAAGCGCAAGGTCCTGAGTTCAATTCCCAGTACCCCCCCGCAAAATATATATATAACTATATAGTTATATATAGTTATATATAGTTTTGTAATTTTGAAACATTTTATAATTCTTCAGGTTATTTCTTGCTAGTGTCCTATGGGGAAAAACAATTTTTTTTCTTTTTTTTTTTTAAGCGACTCAACTTTGGAAAAGGGATAGGATAGCAGAGTGGTTAAATGCACATAACTATCCAAGTCAGAGAGCCTGAATTTGACTCTTTTTTTTTTTTTTTTTTTTTGTTTTTTCTCCGGTACCGGGAACTGAACTCATGACCTTGCGCTTGCCAGGCAGGCGCTTTTGCTGCTGAGCTAAATTCCCAGCCCCCCTGAATTTGACTCTTGACTCACTAGCTGCACAGTCTCGAGCAAGTTGCTGGACTTCATTTCCCTTACTTATAAAATGGAGATGAGGGGGCTGGGGGTGTAGCTCAGCAGCACAGCGCCTGCCTGGCAAGCACAAGGTCATGAGTTCGATTTTCCGTACTGGAAAAAAAATAAATAAATGAAGATGATAGTAATATCTACTCTTTGAGTTATAGTAGGCCCTGTTGTCCATGATTACCTTCAGTCAGTCTTGGTCCAAAAATAATAAATGGAGAATTCCAGAAATAATTCATCAGTTTTAAATTGTGCAGTATCCAGGCAACATGAAATCCCTTGCTGTTCCCTTCCACCCCACCTGTGAGTGCATCGTCCCTTCGTCTAGCATTTCCACACCAATCTCTTCTGTGCCTCGATTATGTGTATTACACCCTATAAGTGTGCACGTATAGGACAAAACAGAGCAATGGTTTGGAAGGATCCATGGCTTCAGGCATTCACTCTGGGTCTTGGAACTTATTTCCCACAAAAAAGGGAGGACTACTGTATTATGAGGATTAGATCAGTTAATAGGTATGTTTGTAATTTCTACACTTGGGAGGCTGAGGCAGGATTATGAGTTCTAGGCCACCATGGTGATTGTTCAGTTTCTTAAAATTTTAGAAGTTGCTTATATTGCGGAATTGGCCCTGGGGAGAAAAGTTGCTTGTGTTGTTATGCAAATGAATGCTGTATTTACAGTTTCTCTCCTTTTGGGCGTGCAGCTCTTCTTTGCAGGTGCTTTGATCCAGAACTGTCCCAAATAAGGTTCTTGCTTATTTAAAACCATTATCCTTGGATAGCAGTTTTCAACTTAGAGTGAAATTTTGCATAAGCCATGGGCCTGCCCCTAAGAATCTTGCTACATGGCCTAGAAACTGGCAGGGATCCTCCTTTCCATTCTCATGGTACATGGTGAGGGAGACAGAGTGAGTGGCTTGCACACAGTCACGTAACAAGGTGGCAGGTGAGTCGGGATTTGAAGCCAGTTATCTTGAGCCCATGTTCTGCGCTGTTCTTGTGACGTTTCCAGTACTACTCTGTACAACAAAACTGAGGTGCTGATTGAGCATGTGTGTCCTAGTGACACAAAACATTGCTCTTCTCAGGGTCTGAAATGAGTTGGAGAGCCAGTCTTACATGTGTAAACTCCCCGTGGCTTAGCAACTCAGCTCCATGGTCCTCACAGCTGCATGAGGCAGTGCAGCTTTGCAGCTAAGGTGGAGGCCTCCTGTGGAATCCTCATCTGCCCTTTATACAGCCTCAGGCACAGCATCTAAAGTTTTGGTCCTAGCTTTTGAAAATTAGATCTTTATTAAATTAGGCCACAAGTAATAAACAATCAGGAATCACTAACATTTTTCTCCCAGCTCTTATTTTGATTGACAACCTTGTTTCTTCTCCCTCTCCCCCTTTTCTTTCAGGTTGTCCAGATTGCTGCTCAGATTGCCGGCCCTGCGACTGATGAATGCCACCATCACAGAAGAGCTGTTTTTCAAAGGCCTCATCGGGAATGTACGAATCGACAGTGTTATCCCGCACATTTTAAAAATGGAGCCTGCAGACTATAACTCGCAGATAATTGGTCACAGCATTTGAAAGCTGCGATCACAGTGTATAAATTTATTGTTCCTTCCTGGAACACAAAAAGATACCAAATTGAACTCATTGCTTCCAGGGTATCTGGAAATTTTAACTTTAAAAAGTTACCAAAATCCAAGGTATTTCTACTTTAGCTTCCTTAAGAACTTTTGAAGTGACTGGACGGTCAGCAGGAATTAGATTTCCCTTTCTGTTTCTGTTTTATATTATAAAACAAATAAATTAGTCTTTTCCCCTTGAATTGTGTTCTATTCATATTTAACTTTATTGTGAACTAATATACTTACTGGTCGTTATTCTTAAGGAGAAATTCCTTGTATTTTTAATCTTCCATAATGTAATCTGTTTTAATCTCCATGTCAAAGATTACTTTTTGCTCAATGGTATGATAATATTAGAACTATAGGAAATAATAATCAAATATATATTTTTTGTCTTTGTAAATTCATAATGTCCTTAGCATATACTAGTCATTGCTGGCAATGAGGCGTAGGCTGTTCATGACTTTTAATGTTGTGTTTTATTAGTTACAAGCACTTTTTATTTAGGTGGCAGAAAATTGGTTTTGAAAATAAGATGGGGTTTGTATTTTAGTATTTTTTTATTGCTGTGTGTTAAATATAGTAGCATCTAAGCCCAAAATAGTTCACTCTTTCAAAATGGGTATTAAAACTGTTGCTTTTGCATAGTCCACAAGAAGCACCTGAATTTCCCTTCTTCTCATACCTGTGTTACAGCTTCCTGACTCTGCCTTGGAGTTTAGCTGATTTCTTTCAGGTTGTTAGAAGAGCTGGTCTAAGCTGCTGTTAAATAATGGACTTGTCACAGCCAGTCCATGTTTTCAAAAAATCTATGGGTTAAACAATTATTTAAAGCAACTGATAATTTTTAAAGGAACATGTACTAATTTTTTCATTACAAAGTAGTAGTGTTGAAGGGTCAGACTGAAGCCATGTTATCCCACAGTGAAAGCATTTTTATATTGTTTTTGGCTTTTTGTTTGGAGACAGAATCTTGCTTTGTAGTTCAGGCTGGCCTTGAGCTCACTATGTAGTCCAGCTCTTCAACTCCTGGCAGTCTTCCTGCCCCAGTCTCTCAAGTGCTGGGATTAAGTGCTGGGTATCCTGCACCACACCAAAAAGAGCATTTTATACTGGTGTCCCCCACAGCAGTGTTACAAGCAAACCCACTACTGTTAGATGTTTCTTTGCTTTTATTCACAGTGGTATTAGTACCTATTGATTTTCAAAACACATATATGGAGAGTTCATTGTACTCAGTACATTTTTTATAAAGATTTTTGCAATAGAAGAGAGAGTGGATTTTACTGATGACTACTTTATAGTCATTTTTTAAAGTATCAACATTTTTTAAAAGTATCAACTTAGTCTCTAACAACTTATCAGGTAAAACTTCTTTCCCAGTTTAAATCATGATTTTTGTCAACAGGTTTATTTCTAATTCTCAGCTGGAGGAAACTACACTTAGTATAAAACACTCAAATGAAAAAGTCAGGGTTACACCTCTATAAGCCCGTGCGTGGTAGTAAACCAGGGCTTCAGAAAATCCCTTAATGTACTAATGGCTAATTAAGATATTTCTTTCAGGTATTTTTTCCTGATTAAATTTGTAGTTCTATATGGAAGTGTTAAACTATATTAAAATGTAACTTGTATTACAAAGTTCTGTATTCTACCAATATATTTCATTTCAGTGTCCTGTTGTTCAGTGTTGAGGTCTCTTCCCATCACAGGGCTGCGGGCATAGCTCGGTACTAGGGCCTCTGTCCCACAGGCGTCGCTTCTCCAGCACCGAGGCAGAAAGTGCATGTCTGCACCGTGGAGCAAAGAACTCAAAACCACGAGTCCCCATGGCAGGAGAGCGGATGAGTAACTGGTGCTGTAGTGACCTGGTGCGATGCTGTCTAAAACCAAACAAAGGGATAAACTGTCAACATTGATGGGTTCACGAAATATGCACAAAAACAGCAAGTGCAGAAGTTTACAAAGAATGTAAATTAACAGATTTATTGGACAGATAAAATGTGGGTGTTAAGGGGTACATGTGAAATGAGTCATTAAAAAGCAAGAATTAGTAATACTTGATTTAGATGCTAGTTGCATTTAGAGTGGTAGGATGAAAATGGCGGGCTGTATAAGGGGCTTAGAGTGTTGATGGTGTTTTAGTTAGCTTCTGCTTCACCTCTCCAGAACGTGGTTTAAAACAGCATCTGTTTAGCTCGGGAATTTACAGTAGCACAGCTTGGTAGAGACAGCTCTGCTGGGCTCAGCCAGAGCAGAGGCTGCCCGGTGATGGTGGTGCAGAATCTTGGGAATGGCTCCCGCATGCCGGGAAGCTGACCATGCTGTTTGCTGGGAAATCCAGTGGGACTGAAGCCAGAATGCTTATGTAGTCCCTCAGCTTTGCTTCCACGCCGCACATGGCCTAGTGGCTGAGTTCTAAGAGCAAGGGTTGATAGAGTCAGGAGAAACCACATTGCCTTTCTTACTAGCAGTAGAAGTCATTCAGTCTCTTCTGTTCATCAAAGAAATCATAAAGGTCTGTGCAGTTCCAAAGGGAAGAGAAAAATAGGTGGTGCACGCCTGCAATCTTGGCACTCAGGAGGCTGAGGCAGGATTGCTGTGCATCAGAGGTGTAGGCTACATAGTGAATTCAAGGCCAGCCTGAAGTACACAGCAAGAGCATGTCTCAAAACAAGTAAAAATTCCCAAAATGGTTAAAATTAATCTAGCAAAGTTGGAGGATACAAAAGCAACACAAAACCAGTTGCATTCTGCGTAATGACAATAACAAGTCAAAAAGGAAATTAAGAAAACAGTTGCATTTATAATAGCATCACAAAGAGTAAAATTAGGAACAAGCTTAACCAAGGAGGTGAAATACTTGTACACTGAAAGCCACAAAGCTTGCTGGAAGAAATTAAGACAAATGGAAAGCCACCCATATTCAAGAGTTGGAATACTTAAATACTGGTAAAATGTCTATACTACCGTCCTCCTTCAGGTTCAGTGAAATCCTTATCAAAATTTCAATGGCCTTCCTTGTGAATCTTAAAAATTATAAAATTCATGTGGAATTTCAAAGGATTCCAAATAGCAAAAACATTCTTAAGAAAGAAGCTGGAGACTTTTTACTTCTTGACTTTAAAGCATAAAGCTACAGTAGCCAGAATGGTGTAATCCTGGCATAAAGATGACATTGAAACAGGCCAGCCCTGGGCGCACAAGGTGCACACGTCTTTGGCGGGCGGACAGTGAGAACCCAGGACAGCAGTCCAGGAGCGCAGTGTAATCAGCAAGACGAACAACGTGGGAGTGTCTGAAGCAGGAACAAGGAGCCAGCAGTTGGGCTGTCCGACAGAAGACCAGTTCCAGCCCCCACATCCAGACGCCCAGCACAATTCCCGTGGCAAACTTGGCTGGAGTACACAGTGCATTTCTGGGATCTGACATGGACACTATCACAGAACTGTAAACATCAGAGATATTTTCCTACTTTTACTCTCTCTCGTTTGTCTGATTGGCTGTCCCTTTCCTGTCTGGTTAGAGGTCATCTTGTTTTGTATTTTGTGGTTATTTTTGGTTTTGGATTTTTTTTTTCTCCTCGTGTCTATTTTCTTTTCCATTCTCTTCCTTTTTCTCCTACTGTTTATGCTTCTTACCTTTCTTTTTCATTTTCTTCTACTGACATTTTTTTTTGTTTTGTCTTTCTGAGACAGGGTCTCGCTATGCAGTTCTGGCTGGCCTTGAGCTCACTTTGTTTTTGTTTTGGTTTTTTTCCGGTACTGGAATTGGACTCACGACCTTGCACTTGCCAGGCAGGCGCTGGGCCGCTAAGCTAAATCCCCAGCCCCCTTGAGCTCACTTTGTAGCCCAGGCTAACCTCGAACTCACAAGGATCCCCCTACCTTAGCCTCCTGAGTGCTGGAATTACATGTGTGCTCCACCATGCCTGGCTATTGATGTTCTTTGTCTCTTTATTTTTTGAATTTAAACTTTTAAGTGAGTAAACATTGTCTCTTCCCTTTCTGATTACTTCTTTGCATTGTTTCATTCTTTTCCTCCTGTGTTCTCCAGTTTCCCAAAGCTCGAGTGATTATCCTTTGACTTCCAGCCTTGACTCTACTATGTTTGACCTCATTCAACCCTTTATCCTGTCCCCTACCCATCTTAACACACACACACAAACACACAGGGTAAAATCATTTCACGAAGGGGAAAATTACTGCATACAAGAATGTGGTATATGTTTGACTTTGTTATATAACTTTAGAGGTTGCTCCTGTGGATGGAGGTAGCAGATTAATGGTTACCATAGTTTGTCAGTAGTTAAGCTGTACTTGAAACTGTTGGTATTAGTAACTGTACTACTTTAGACAGGGTGTTGTACATGTTCTAATCATTTTTCTTCCTTGTATGATAACGCCTTGATTGTATGGCATCATAATCACCACCACAACCCAGCACCAGAGGAGTGGGTGCCAAGACAGATAGTAACTTTGTTTCCTTTACAAATTGGGAAGGTAGATTCTTGGGATAGCTGTAAAGAACTACCTACATATAGAAGACAACCTTGAAGAACAGACATCTACAGAAGCCTAAATACTAGTGATAAAGCTATCATAATAAATTGGCAAGTATCAACATGGAAAATGAAATGAAATAAAATAAAAAACAGAACATAGAAAATGACAAGACACAGAAACAAAATGCAACCCCAGACCCCCAGCCCACTGAGGACAAGCCTGAAGCACAGCGCAATAGACAAAATTAGAAGTCAAACACTGGAACTTCTGAAAAAGCAACAGAAGTGAAAAAACAAGTGGAAAAGGCTATAGAGAAAATCTCTCAGATACAAGAAGAAATGCTTAAAGTCAAAGATACTAGAGCAGATGTAATAAAAGAATAGATGAGCTTAGAAAAATGGAAACAAAAAATTGCCCACCTTGGGAAAAAATTGGATTCATGAAACAGATCCAAACAAATCCAGGAGATTAAAACCTCCACTGAAATTATTTGCAGTAGATTGAAGGAAGGACGGATAGTATTTCAGATCTTGAAGACAGAATTGCAGCTAGTGATCAAGAAAAGAAAAATATTTCAAAAATAGCAAGAGACCATGAAGAATGAATCCAACAACTACAAGATGAAAAAACAAGAATAATATAAAGATTGGTGTCCGTGAGAAAGCTGGAGGCAGCACAAATGCCATAAAAAAGAACTCAGAAATAATGGCAGAAAACTTTCCCAAGCATGGTAAAGAAATGACATACAAATAAATGAAGATATAGAACTCCAATTATATATGCCTATACTTGATTTTCTGAGTAACCAATTTGAAGATATCAATATGTAATACAACAACCAGTGTTAATTCCTATCCCCTTGTCTAAAATTCTGTATTGCTTCTATTGTTTCTGTGTTATTTTGTAAATGTCTTTGTGTCTGTTAATGTTTTTGTTCTTTTATCTTTAAAGTTAAAAAACTCCAATTAGCTATGACCAAAATAAATCTACACACAGACATAATCAAGATTCCAGAAATTCAGCATGAGAACAGAATATTAAAGCTGTTAGAGAAGAGAAACAGATCACCTATAAAGGAAAGCCTATCAGAATCACAGCAGCCTTCTCAACTCAAACCCTCAAGTCAAGAAGAGCTTGGAGTAAAGTATTGCAAGTCCTGAAAGAAAACAATTTCCAACCCAGATTGATGTACCTTGCAAAATTCTTTCAAAATTAATAAAGAAACAAAATACTTTCATGACAAGGAACAGCAGAAGAAATTCATGACTACCAAACCAACCTTACAAAGAGTACTGAAAAATATGTTAGACAGAGAGAAAAATGACCACAATTCCAAAAACAACAAAAATAAACCACCAGGCAGGGCAAGCAATTAAACAGGTAAAGCAGGGAACCAACAGCAGGAAAATATGACAAAGGTAAGCCAGTACACATCAGTTATAACCATCAATGTAAATTGTCTCAATTAACCAATCAAAAGAAACAGACTGGTATGGCGGAATGGGACAAGAAACAAGATCCAACAATATACTGCTTACAAGAAATACATTTAACTCAAAAAGGAATTCATAGACTGAAAATCAAAGGATGGAAAGCAGTCTTCCATGAAACAGGAACCCAGAAAAAAGCAGGGGTAGCTATCCAGTTTGCAGACAGTGTGAATTTAAAACCAAGAATGATTAAAAGAGGTAAAGAAGGTCACTACATACCTGTTAGGGAAAACCTCAAGAGGAAGAGATAACAAATATGTGTGCACCAAATATGGGAGCACTCAACAATATAAGACAGTTATTAATAGATATGAAAAATCAAATAAGCAGTAACACAATTATGACAGGAGACCTTAATACCCCATTATCACAAAGAGATAAACTAGACAAAAAATCAGGCAAGTAGGGCTGGGGATATAGCTCAATGGCACAGTGCTTGCCTGGCTGAGGTCCTGAGTTTGATTCCTGGAACAACAACAACAACAAAAAAAAATCAGCAAAGAAATACCAGGACTGACTAAACCTGTGAACAAGTTGACTTAGTAGATGTTTTTAGAGTGTTCCACCCAACATGATCAAAAGACACATTCTCAGCTGCACATGAGACCTTCTCTAAAATAGACCATATACTAGCTACAGAGCGTGCTTAAGTAAATGCATTGAAATTATCCCATGCATGCTATCTTGCCATAGTGCAATGAAATTGGAAATTAATGACAAAAGAAACTGCAAAAACTCCATAAATACATGGAAATTAAATAACACCCTCCTGAGCAACCAGTGGGTCACAGAAGAAATTAAACAATATTTACAACTAAACAAGAAAGCAGATACAATATACTGGAACTTATGGGACACAATGAAAGCCATCCTAAGAGGGAAATTTATAGTGGTGAATTCTTAACAGGAAAACAGAACAGGCATAAATAAACAACCTAATGCTGTACGTTAAGCTTCTAGAAAAAGAAGAGCAAGACAAGCCCAAAGCCCATACAAGGGAGGAAATTATAAAGATCAGAGCAGAAATTAACATAATAGAGACTAAAAAAACAATACAAAGAATTTATGAATCAAAGAGTTGGTTCTTTCAAAGAATAAATAAAATTAATAAACCCTTAGCCAATCTTATCAAAGGCCAGAAAGAAAAGACTCAAATTCATGCATTAAGGAATGAAAAGCTTGAAATCACTACAGACCCTATGGAAATTCAGAAGATCATCAATACCTACTTCAAAAATCTTTACTCTCACAGGATGGAAAACACAGAAGAAATGGACAGATTCCTAGATATGTATGAATTACCAAAGCTGAATCAAGAAGATATAAAAATTCTGAATAACTCAATATGAGTTAATGAGATTGAAAATACAAGTAAAAACTTACCAACAAAGAAAAGCCTAAGTCCTGATGGATTCACTACTGAATTCTACAAAAAATGTAGAGAAAATTTAATGCCAATACTCCTCAAACTTTTTAATGAAATTGAAAGGGAAGCAATTCTCCCTAACTCATTCTTGGAGGCCAGTGTTACCCCAATACCAAAACCAGAGAAAGACTCAACCAAAAAAGAGAACTACAAGCTAATCTCCCTAATGAACATAGATGCAAAAATCCTCAATAAGATACTAACAATGCAGCAGACGATCAAGAATATTGTACACCATGATCAAGTGAGATTCATCCCAAGAATGCATGGATGGTTCAACATATGCAAATCAATAAATGTAATACATCATATCAATACAACCAAAGATAAAAATCACATGATCATCTCCATCAATGCAGAAAAAGCCTTTAACAAAGTCCAACACTCATTCATGTTGAAACCCCTACAGAAAATAGGAATAGATGGCCTTTACCTCAAGCTGATCAAAGCCATCTGTGATAAGCCAATAGCTAACATCATACTAAATGATCAAAAATTGAAAGCTTTCACTTTAAAATCAGGAACAAGACAAGGATGTCCACTGTCACCACTCCTATTCAATATAGTTCTGGAAACATTAACCAGAGCAATTAGACAAGAGGGAGAAATAAAAGGAATAAAGATAGGAAAGGAAGAAATGAAATTATTATTCACAGATGACATGATACTTTATATAGAAGACCCCAAAAATTACATCAAAAGACTGCTAGATTTAATTACCCAATTCAGTAGTGTAGCTCGATACAAAGTCAACATTCAGAAATCATTAGCATTCCTGTACACAACCAACTCAGAGAGAAATTAGACAAACCACACCCTTCACAATAGCATCCAAAAAATGAAATACTTAGGAATCAGTCTAACAAAGGAAGTAAAAGATCTATACATTAAAAATTACAGTACTCTGAAAAAAGAGATTGAAGGAGATATCAGAAAATGGAAAGATACCAATTGCTCATAGGAAGAACCAACATAGTGAAAATGGCAATACTCCCAAAAGTGTTGTACATATTAAACACAATCCCAATCAAAATACCATTCGCATACCTCATGGAACTAGAGAAAACATTTCTAAAATTCATTTGGAACTAGAAGAGACCTAGAATAACAAAAGGAATTCTGGGCAACAAAGGCAAGGAAAGAGGCATCACAATCTCTGACTTGAAATTATACTACAAAGCTATAGTGATAAAATGAGCATGGTACTGGCAAAAAGACCTGAGGATCAGTGGAACAGATCAGAAGATTCAGATACAACTACAAACACATTCAGCCACCTTATCTTTGGCAAAGTGGCCAAACATGTCTACTGGAAGAAAGATAGGTTCTTTAATAAATGGTGCTGGAGAAACTGGCTTTCCACGTGCTGAAGACTGAAAATAGACCCATGTCTGTCACTATGCACTAAACTAAAGTCAAAATGGATCAAAGTTCTAAATATTAAAGCAGAAACACTGCATCTACTGGAAGATAAAATAGTTTAAAATGTTGAAGATGTAGATGTAGGCAGAGACTTCATGAACAACAACCAAACTGCACAAGAAGTACTCCAAAGAATCAACAGTTGGGATCTCACCTAATTAAGAAGATTTTGCATATCAAAAGAAATCACCAGCAGAGTGAAAAGACAACCCACAGAGTGGGAAAAATTTTAGCCAACGGTTCCTGAGACAAGAGACTTATATGTAGAAAGTGTGAAGAATTGATAAAATCAGACCCCCCAAATTTAAAGACCCAGTCCAAAAATGGGTATCTGAGATGAACATGCATTTCTCAGATGAAAAAGTATAGATAGCAAATAAATATATGGAAAAATGTTCAACATCATTGGTCATTTGAGAGATGCAAATGAAAACAACACTGAGATTCCATCTCACCCCAGAAGAAATGGCTGTTATCAAGAAATCAACCAATAGCAAATGCTGGAGGGGCTGCGGGGGAAAAAGGCACCCTTCTCCACTATTGGCAGGAATGTAGACTGGTACAACCCCTGTAGAAATCAGTGTGGAGATTCCTCAAAAAACTAGGTTTAGAGGTACCATTCGACAGAGCTATTTCCATTCTGGATATTTTCCCAGAAGAATTAACTGGTTAGTTTTTGTTTGTTTGTTTGTTGTTTTTTTCTGGTACCGGGAATTGAACTCATGACCTTGTGCTTGCCAGGCAGGTGCTGTGCTGCTGAGCTAAATCCCTAGCCCCTTCCCAGAAGAATTAAAAACATCATACCTCAGCAATATATGTGCACCTATGTTTATGTCAGCATAATTTGCCATAGCTAAATCTTCAAACAACCCAAATGCCCATCAATGGAAGAATGGATAAAAAAAGATGTGGTATTTTTATACCATGGAGTATTACTCAGGTATAAAGAAGGATGAACTTGAAACTTTTATAGGTAAATGGATGCAACTTGAGAACACACTCAAAAGTGAAATAAATGTCTTGCTTGTGTAAACATCCTATCATCACCGTAGTGTAAGAATCTGAAAGAGTAAATGAGATCCAAAATGTACAATATGTAGATATTGGAAAATGGGGAAAAACTGTTCAAAAGGAAAGAGAAACTGGGATAGAAGAAAGGAGAAAAGAAGGAAGGGAAAAGTAAATGTAAGATAGCTACACTACTAATTTCTATTAGTTTATTGAAAAGAACAGTTTGTGCTTATATAGTTTGATTAATTTTCATGCCTATATCTTGTAGTCTGAGCAACTACTTTAAAGATAAGCAAGTACTAACCATTGTTACTCTCTTATCTTGGTTTGAATTTTTTTTTGTCTTTTTTGACACAGGGTCTCACTATGTAGTTCAGACTGGCCTTGAGCTCACTTTGTAGCCCAGGCTGGTCTTGAACTTGTAACGATCCTCCTGCTTCAGCCTCTTGAGTGCTCAGATTACAGGCATATGCCACCACACCCGGCTTGAAATTTTGTATACTTTTTAGTGTGTTTTCCTAGTAAAAAAATGAGAGACATGGGACAGAATAGAGCCCAGAAACAAACCCGGAAGAACCTCTCCAGATGATTTGCAGCAAGGCTGCCAAGGCAAACCTTGGAGAAAGGGCAGCCATTCCGAGAATGGCTGTGGGGCCAGGCATGGTGGCCCATATCCGCGACAGCTACCTGAGAGGCTGATGCTGAGAACTCTTTGGATCTAGGAGCTCTAGGCCAGGCTGGGTGATCTAGTGACACCCGGTAACTAAGAAGTAACCCAGGACCAAACAACAAAGTGTGTCTTGGGGAAACTGGATATGAATATGCAAAAGAATGAAGTGGATCCTTAACTTATACTGTCTACAGATATAACTCTGAATGGATTAAACGCCTGAAATACAAGATATGAAATCACAGAACTCCTAGAAGACAAAGGGGAAGCCTTCACTACATAGGATGTAGCAGTATTTTCTTGGATATGACCCCAAAGGCACAAGCAACAAGAGCAAAATAGTCAACAGAAGGAAAAAGTAATCTATGGAATGGGACAAAATACTTGCTGTGTGAGGTAATCCTGATTGTCATATGGATATTTAATGATGTTAAGGAATTACTGACTTTTTCAGGTGTGAAAATGACACTATTTTTTGGAAAGACTTCTTATACATTGGAATATTTCAGTAGACTTAAAAACCAAACAGAAAATTGCATCTAAGTCACAGTTCATTATTAACACAAACGTGACATGATTCTGAACAATTAACTGATAGAGTCTAAAAGAAAATTTAACGCTGGTCGTGGAACTTTCTCCTTTGGGGTTGAAGATTTACTAACATAAAATTGCAATCTTTTTCAGGGTGCAGCCATATTATTTGGTCTTTCTAGAAATAATATTGTACTTCAGTGTTTAAAACGATCTTACAGACAGCTAGGAAAACCTGTAGTTAGAGAAGAATGTCCATGTTATAAATCTTGACGTTTTAAGGAAATGATAAGGCTGGAGTCAGAAAGCACAAGATAAGAGTTGAAGGAGGTGATAGTGTGCTCAGTGTCTCTTGACCAGTCCAAGTGATGGGTCAAGAATTATAGCTTTTATTCACTCATTGTGTGTGTGTGCTTTCGTGCACGTCTGTAGTACTGGTGACTGAAATTGGGTGTTTGCGAGCTACATCCCCAGCCCTTTTTGATTTTTTGAGACAGACTGTCACTAAGATGCCCAGACTGGTTTTTTTTTTTTAAAGAGAGAGTCTCGCTATGTAGTGCAGCTGGCCTAGAACTCACAGCAATCCTCCTGCTTCAGCCTCCTGAGTGCTGGGATTACAGGTGTGTACCACCACACCTGGCGACCTAATCATTTTAACATGAAAACACTGGAGTTTTCAAAAGAGAAATGCCCATCTGGGTAAGCCTCACCCTTGTACCTCTGAAAACACTGAAGTCTACAGCGCCCTCGCTC
>NW_004955405.1:31623530-31624533 GCF_000276665.1 Chinchilla lanigera | reverse complement strand
AAAAAAAAAAAAAAAAGAATGATACAAATGTATGTATTTGGTATAGAAAGACTTCAAATGTATGTATAACCAAAAACTTCAGCTGTAGGACAAACAATATTTGGTATTCTCACTGGGTATGGTAGCACACATCTGTAATCCTTGTGTTCGGGAGGCTGAGGCAGGAAGATTGCCGCAAGTTCAAAACCAGCCTGGATCACATAGTGAGTTCAAGACCAATCTGAACTCACTGAAAATTTTTTTTGGTGTCCTCAAAGGGAGAAAACATGCTTTTGTGTACATATTAAGTTTTAGAAGGAAACACAAATTTAGAAGTAGAACAAATGATGAGGATGTAGCATTCTGTTTTCTACTTTATAACTCTGTAACCTGATTAACAATTTACTTTTTTTAAGCCTCAGTTTCTTCATCTGTAAAGCAGAATAATAATATTTACCAGATGAAGTTATGTTAAAAAATAGATAGCGATACTGGACATGGTAGCTGATGCCTATAATCCTCACATTCAGGAGCCTGAGGCAGGAGGATTGCCATGAGTTCGAAGCCAGGCAGGGCTACATAGTGAGTTGGTCAGCCTGGAATACATAGTGAGACCCTGTCTCGAAAACATCTCCTCCATAAATGTATTGAAAAAATAGACAAGGGCTGGGGATACTGCTCAGTGGTAGAGCACTTGCCTACCATGCCCAGGGCTATAGGTTTAATCTCTAGCACTGCTGGGGAAGAGTGAGATGCAGATGAATGGGAGTTTATCCTCGGAAGTTTTTTCAACCTCATATTGACACTGTGGTCCAGATTGATCTTTGTTGTGAGGGGCTGTCTTGTGCATGAGTAGTGATCAGTAGCGCCTTTGCAGGTGTGACAACCAAAAATGTCTTTAGACAATGCTAAATGTACCCTGTTAAGAGCTATTGCCTAGTATTTGGAACATGCTAAGCTCTCAGTAAATAGTATTATTATTACTGTCTTGAATTTTTTACCATGAGCTTTTTTTTTTTTTTTT
>NW_004955405.1:31597965-31622747 GCF_000276665.1 Chinchilla lanigera | reverse complement strand
AATTGGTGAGTCTGAGTATGGACTTTAAATATTTTGATTTAATATCTTTCAAGTGTAAAATCGTTAAGGCCCAGCTCTACCATGATAGCCAAATTCCACGGTCACGACCTGATTTATGAGCCCTTTCTCAAGGCCGCCTCTCTCTGCCTGCTCATTGGAGTATAGTTTACTTCGAATCACCCTTTTTCGTTTGTTTTTTGAGACAAGGTCTCCAGGTTGGCCTTGAACTAGTAATTTTCTTGCCTTAGCCCCCACTTTTGCTAGGATTACATGGTGCACTGTTGTGGGCTTTAGTTGTGTGTGTGTGTGTGTGTGTGTGTGTGTGTGTGAGCACGCATGCGTTGTGCGCTCGTGATACTAGGGATCGAACCCAGGCCTTCACACTGAGCTGCATCCCCAACTCACTTTTTCTTTTCTTTTCTTTTCTTTTCTTTTCTTTTCTTTCTTTTTCTCTTCCTTTCTCTTTCTCTTTCCCTCCCTCCCTCCCCCTCTTCTCCCTCCCTCCTTCCCTCTGTTGTTCCTTCTTTTCTGTCTTTCTTTCTCTCCCTTCCTCTCTCCCTGCCTGCCTGGGCTACCTAGTGAGTTTAAGGCCAATCTAAACTATATGCATAGCAAGACCCTGTCTCAAGAAAAAAAGAAAGAAAAAGTTTTGTAAATAGTGGTTAAATCTTCAACAATTCCAAAAACTTTTGTTAAACAATGCAGCGATCGTATTTTGATGATGAGACTCCTAATTGACTAGCCTACCTTTATAATGTTTGCTTATTATATATAATTCACAGATATCCGAAAGGCTGAGAGGTGGTTCTTTTAACATATTTATGTGAAAACACAGAATTCAAGTGTGAGTCTCTGAATACATTCCTGCCTTATCTCAGGAGGAGCATTTTCTGTCCTGAAAACGCTGAGTAGCTTGGAACATATTTCTCCAGCTGAGCTCCACCCTTTGCAGAGCCCGGGGGGAGCCCCCCACTGCAGTGTGCCCTGCAGTCCCCGGTCAGGGACCCTGCTGGGGTGACACAGGCTGTGGGTAAATGTGCTGCACTCTGGCTGGGCCTGCCTTCGCTGCTGCTCCTAGGGGGCTTAGTCCTTTAAGCTTGCTCTGTGGAGGAGCATGCAAAGTTCCTAAAAGATGACTTGACTTCCTGCTATTGTACATGGACGCTTTGAAGAAAAAGATCTTTTTCCTTCCTGACGTCTTCCCTCCAGGCCGTCACCGATGGGTTCAGTACACCACCGAGATGAACGGCAAGAACACTTTCTGGGACGTGGACGGAAGCATGGTGCCGCCTGAGTGGTGAGCTGCACTGGAGTGGTCTGCCTTGGCACTGCACGTATATTTACTGAACATCCTTTTTTTTTTGGTCTTTTTGACACAAGGTTTCACTATACATTTCAGGCTGGACTTGAACTCCCTTGTAGCCCAGGCTGGCCTCGAACTTGAAGTGATCCTCCTGCCTCAGCCTCCCTAGTGCTGGGGTTACAGGAGTGCCCCACCATACCGCCCTGAATATCTTCTTATAGGACAGTGTGGTATTTTTCCTGAAAGAATTTCTTAGTTACCATGGCTGCATAACAAATTAACCTAAAATTTAGTGGATTAAAGCAGTGATCTTTTGTTTTTGAGACAGAGTCATGCTATGAAGTTTAGGCTGGCTTTGAACTCCATATGTACCCCAGACTGGCTTTGAATTTATAGCAATCCTCCTGCCTCAGCCTTCTTGGTCCTGGGATTACAGTCAAGTGCCACCACATCCAGCAGTATAATGTTTTGAAGTGAAATTCTAGATGCACTTAATTGAATCTCCAGTTTTTGATGAAACTGTTTCAGAGCAGAGTACTTCTGTCTGTAGTACAGATTGCTGAAGTAATGCCATATAGTTGCTATATTTTTGTTTTGTTTTTTGTCTTTTTGAGATAATGTCTTGCTATGCAGTTCAGGCTGGCCTTGAGTTCACTTTGTAGCCCAGGCTGGTCTCGAACTCACAAAAATCCTCCTGCCTCAGTCTCCTGAGTGCTGGGATTACAGGCATGTGCCACCATGCCTGGCCACATGGTTACTATCAAATCAAACTAGAAAACCTTTTCCAATTGGTCTAGAAAATTTCCGCCCAAATTAGAAAGAAGTATATTAGCCTGACTGTGGCATTTTCCTTCAGCCGATCATCAGAAATCGTTCTGGACTCTGCTGAGTAGAAACTGGGGTAATGTCAGCTTCTCCTCTCCACTGTGCACCTCCTGGAATGGCAGGGCTCTGTGGTAGGGGAGGGTTTCGTGTCCTGCATTTCGGGAAGCGAGGGCACAGCCGAGTACTGCGTGCTGTTTCTCAGGCGCCTGTGGCTCAAGGTTGTCCTTGTGCCGCGGCAGCGCGTGGTAGGGGCGCGGTGCAGACTCCGTCAGCCAGTGTCCTCTCATTTCCTAGCCCTGTCCAAGGTTCAGCCTTGGTCACAGGGGTGTCCTTCATGGCCAGACAGTCGCATGTTCCACGTCAGCCTCTTGGCTCTAGTTTCCTTCACCCGGGGCTGGGTCCTTAGCGTTTCCTTAATTTTCGTGACCGTGGTCCTCCTGGAAGTGCCGTGGCAGTTTTGTTACAGTGACCTTGGAGTGGGTTCGTTGGTGGCTTCCTCCTGACTCTGTTCAGACTGTGCTTCTTTGAGGGGCGTGTAGCTAAGCATCACAGAAGCAAAGCGGCACCCGCTTCTGCTTTGTCCCACTTTAATGAAAGCTTCTGTTCCTTGGAAGACGTCTACCAGATTCTTCCAGTCTAAAGTTAATTCATTCTCCCTTGGTTATTAATTAACGTTTTGTGCAGAGATACCTGAAAGTTTTTATATCCTATTACTCATCAAACTTTTAATCTGTTCATTTAGTTATTGAATTTAGGGCTTTCACGCTCAGCTATAGCCCCAGCCCTTTTTTACATTTTTATTTTGAGACAGGATCTCACTGAGTCACTAAGTTGCCCGGGCTGGTTTCAAACTTGGGATCCTCCTGCCTCCGCTTCCCAGAGAGCTGGAATTACAGGCATGCTTCACCACACCTGGCTTATTGTTGGTTCTTTCATTCCTCACATTTAAGCTCAGTTTGACAGTGGGAACTCATCCAAAGCAAACAAACATTTAATGATTGAGGCCCTTCTTGTGGGTGAGAAGGAACCTCCTCCCATGAAGACGTTGTCGAACTGACAGCAGAGCGCTTCATATTACATCAGCGGTTGTTAGAGCAGCAGCCAGAGCTTGGAGGATGGAAGTTGCTCTGCTGTGGGTTAAATGCTGTCAGATCGCGTCAGATGCTACAGAGACGTCTTCGTCAGAATCAGCCAAGGTGGCATACTTCATTGTTGTTTCATTTGAAGATTGCTAGGCGTGGGGGTGTAGCTCAATGGTAAGAGTGTATGCTTAGTGTACTGGAGTCCCTCGGTGCAGCCCCCAGCAGAGAGAGAGGAGGAGAAGGAGTTGGAGGGGGGAAGGGAGGAAGAAACAGCTGCAGCTACCCCAGCCTTTACACTGGTCAGCAAGAAAAGATATTAAAATTGAAGTATATACATTTTTTTTTTCGGTACTGGAAATCAAACTCGGGACCTCATGCTTGCCAGGCAGGCGTGATTCCACTGAGGTATATTCCCGGCCCATTACAAGCAATGATTCGGTCTATCTTTTTTTTTTTTTTTAGTACCAGGGATCAAACTCATGACCTTGCACTTGCCAGGCAGGCGCTTATGCCACTGAGCTACATCCCCAGCCACAAGTATATACATTTTTTTAGGTGTGCTGTTGCACATGTAATAAAGAACAGTGTAGTATAAAGATAACTTTTGTATGCACTGGGAAAGCAAAATTTGTTTTATTTGCTTTATTGCAGTGCTTGTTTTATCGCAGTGGCCTCCTAGAACTGAATCCCCAACATCTCTAAAGTGTATTCCTGTAATGATTTATGTATCCACCCACACCAGTACCACGTGTTCAAGTTCAGTACCACAGGTTACATTCTAGTTTTCTCCTTTGTCATAGTTGTACCTTTTTTTTTGTACTGAGAATCAAACTCAGGACCTTGAGCTTCCAGGCAGGCACTGTGCAGCTGAGCTACATCCCCAGACCTTGATTGTTTTTTGAGACAGGGTCTTACATAGTTCAGGCTGGCCTTGAGCTCATAGCAGCCCTCCTGCCTCAGCCTCCTGAGTGCTGGGATTATAGGGATGTGCCACCATGCCTGGTGATGGTTTCTTTTTTTAAAAAATTAGCTAATTGATTTTTATGGTGCTGAGGGTTGTCCCTGGTATGTCCCCTACCCTGAAGCGTTGTGTAGTGGGTCCCGGAGAGCCTGCTGCCAGGGAACACGAAGCTTCTGGTCAGGCCCTGCGTGGCCCAACTGGGCTCCGTTCTCCTTACTCTTGGACCCGTGCTGTGTCGTCAGGAGAGTGGAAGAACAGGCTCCGGCTGCCGGGTGAGCTGCCACCTGCATGAGCACCGTGCAGAGACACCCAGGGAGGGGCGCTGGGGCTGTAGGTGACGCGAGGTGGCTCCTGAGTGTGCTCAGTGGCTGCGTGGCTCCCACCCGTGGACGGCGGCCCTCAGAGGCTTGGTGAGGTGAGTGAAATCGGGAACTTCAGCCACCTTCTCTGTTTTGCTCATTGTTCCCTTGTCTTACGGGGGGAACATCAGAAATCTCATAGGAAAATGAGTTCACTTTGTGTGTCTTGCCTTGAAGACTGCTTCTTTGGTTGCTTTGGTTTAGCTTTTTTAATTTGTTTGCTTGATTGGGATTTTGTTATTGTTTGTTGGTTGCAGTACTGGGGATTGAACGTCAGGCTTCACACATGCTAGGCAAGCGTTCCACTGCGGAGCTGCATCTTCAGTCCTTTTTACGTACATACTTGCTTACTCATTTAGAGTTAGAGTCTTGCTAAGTTGCCAGGCTGCGCTTGAACTTGTGGTCCTCCTGCCTCAGCCTCTTGAGTAGCTGGGGTTGCAGGCGGCTGCTGCTGGGCTCCCTCATGCACACGGGCAGTGAATCTATGGTCCTTGCTCTCTGAATTCGTAGTCACTGAATGAACTCTGGCTGGTAGACTAGTGGGCGATAATTTAGTGCCTGTTATTTTTGTTGCAATAACTTACTCTTCCTATCTTTTATTCTCTTGTGGGTTAAGCGGTGGGGTTTTAATTTGTTCAGGAATTTGATTAATTGGATTGAATATTAACACCCTGAAAGTTTTGTTTAGTTCTGGTTTTGCTCTTTTTGATGCAGGGATGGAAGCCAGGGCCTTGAATTTGCTAACAAGTGCTCGGCCACTGAGCTACACCCCCAGCTATGGAAGTAGTTAGTGGCTACCAAGTGCCATTTTATGTTACTTTTGTTTGTTCTTTTTTTGTTGTTGTTGTTATTGTTTGTTTTTTTTTTTTTGTTTTGTTTTGTTTTTTTTGAGATAGGGTCTCACTATGTAGTTCAGGCTGGCCTTGAACTCACTGTTGCCCAGGCTGGCCTCAGACTCATGGAAGCTCCTGCCTAAGCCTCCCGAATACTGGGATTAGAAGTATGTGCCATCACGCCCAGCTCTGCTCTCAGTTTTAAGTTAGCTAATTGTTCTCATCTGTATAGTAATGTGCAGAGGTCTTTATTATCTTGTTATGGCAGTTCACCTGTGCAGAGAAGTAGGGGCATAAAGACCACATTAATAGGCCAGGCGTGGTGGTGCAACCTGTCATCCCAGCACTGCAGAGGCTGAGGCAGAGGGATCACAGTGAGTCTGAGGCCCCTCCTGAGCTGCATAGTGAGACCCTGTCTCAAAAAACCAAAACCAAAACAAACACAAATAATACCTACATGATACTTGAAAAGGTAAAGCATTTTTGAATATACAAAGGTAGAAAAGTTGGGCTATTTCTTGTATGACATTATAAGATTGTTGCTTTCACTTACATTAGGAAAATAAAGGTATACTTTCTGTGATACCAAGTTTTGGAACCTTGAAATACTTTGAGTCAGGTTTTTTTAAAAAAAAGAAAGGAAGTGGCTTGCCTCGAGTTTTAGCTGCACGTGCACCGTCTCTCCACTTGGGGGCCCCTTCTGCTCATTTCTGAGAACCAAGTCTCAGTGTAGTGCACTCTTCTCTCTTTGCAGTTGATTTTTCTTACTAAAATTAATGTTAACTAATCAAGAAATACATACATTCTCTTTAAAATAATTGTATATGTGAAGGGTCTCTCCCCTTCCTTTGTCTTCCCTCCGTTCCCCTTTCTTTTTTGAAAAGAAAGTACTTTTATCCCTGAATAATCTTCTAGGGTCAGAGGGAGATTGATAATTTTTTTTTTTTTTTTTTTTTTTGAGATGGGGTCTCGCTATGCGGTGCAGACTGGCCTCGAACTCACAGTGGTCCTCCTGCCTCGGCCTCCCAAGTGCTGGGATTATAGGAATGAGCCACTACTCCCAGCCAGTATTTTGGCCCTTGTGAGGTTAATGTATTTAGGATGCTCAGCCCCGTTGTGGTTTTCTCAGTTGGAGTGATACGTTCTAGGAGCTTTTGTAAAGAAGTGTGGCAGATGGGGGCTTAGGTGGGGGTGACAGAAGTCAAGGGTGAGTCGGTGTTGGCGGTAGTGCTTGGTCCCATAGTGGTGGCGCGAATCACTGACGTGGGAAGAGAAGGCTGGTGAGGGAGGGGTGGAGCTGCGCTTGTGAGACCTGCTGGAAACCCCGAGGAACAGCGCTGTCAAGTGAGCGGTGGATGTCCGAGTCAGAAGCGTGGGATGCAGCTCGTGCTAGCGAAGAAGAAGGAGAAGTGACCAGGCAAGAGGAGAGGCAGCGCGGCTCGCGTTCCCGGAAGGGGCGGCCGGCTGTGCTGGCTGCACCGGCGGTGGGGTAAGGGCTGCGGGCTGCGGAGAAGCGCCTGCGGTGCGGCCCCCTGCAGCTCGTGGGCTGCATGCGGAAGCTCTTAGAAATGTGGGGGCGGGGTGGGCTCAGTGGTCGCGTGCTTGTCTAGATCCACGAGGCCCTGGGCTCACTCGCCAGCGCCGCGAGCACACACACATTTGTGGAAGGATCCTGGCAGGAGAGTGCGATTGACACAGCTCCCTGAAAGAACCTGTGTCCTGATTTCCTGTATAGTACTTTTAGAGCATTTCTAGGTAGTTGTGTTCATTTTACAGGCAGTTTTATTTCTTCTTATTGGTACTGGAAGCATTTTTCCCATGTTACTATTTTTTTTTTTTTTTGCGGGGAGTACTGGGAATCGAACTCAGGACCTTGAAATTGCTAGGCAGGCGCTTGTGCCGCTGAGCTTCATCCCCAGCCCTTTCCCATTTTATTAAAGCAATCCTTCTAAGCTGGGCTTGGTGGTGCACACCTGCAGTCCTGATAGTCTGGGAGGCTGAAGCAGGAAGATTGCAAGTTTGAGTTCTGCCTCAGGAATTTAGCAAGACTTATCTCAAAATAAAAAATTAATACTCTGGTTTCTCTTCAGATCGCATAAATCTTTCCCCTCAAAATAAAAAATTAAAAAGACTGGGGATGTAGCTCAGTGGTAGAGTACCATTGAGCTGGGAATGTAGTTCAGTGCAAAGGGCCTGTGTTCAATTCCTGCTAACATACATTTTTGTAATTATTATTAAAATATATTTTCTGGGCTGAGGGTATGCCTCAGTGGCAGAGCACTTGCCTATCACATGCCCTGGGTTCAGTTCCCAAAACTGAAAAAAAAATCTGATTGTAAGAAGCAAATAAACTCTAATTCCTTCATTCACTGATTCAGCAAACATTTGAAGGGTCTGCTTTTGCATAGAGAAGGAATATTTTGTTGTTGCTATTGGTTCAGGAGCTTTATGCTAAACTACATCCCCATCCCACCCCCCTTTTTTTTTCTTCTTATGAGACGGTCTTGCTAGGTTACCCAGGCTGACTTCGAACTTGTGATCCTCCTGCCTCAGCCTCCTGCGTAGATGGGATTACAGGTGTGTGCCACTGGGTCTGGCTTCTTGTTATTTTTCAGAGGCAGGGTCTCTCCATACTGCTTAGGCTGGCCCTGAACTCCTGGCCTCAAGAGATCCTCTTGCCTCGGCCTCTCAAGTAGCCAGGACTATAGGAGCAGGTCACCCACTGGCTGCAAGGGACTGATTTTTAGAGGCTCCGGGTGGAGCTAGGAGATTGGCGTGTATTGGTCGCCATCTGTAGAGGAAAGCTTGTAATTACAAACAATAAGGCATACAGCATGCAGAGTATTCTGTGGCTGGCTTCCCCCTCCCCTCAGGCGGTGTGTGACAGACTTTCCTGTCTCACTGCACATCAGCTGTCAGTCGCGTTCTTTACCGGGGGGGGGGGGAGGGAGGGGGAAGACTTTTATATATAGAAAGGGTTAATGGCAATTTGGGTTTAAAGTTAATATCCTGTGTATTACAGCTGTAAATCTTAAAACCTAGGTCTTCTTAGGCCTTGAGGTTCAATTTATAGATAGGACAAAGAACAGGATTAGTAAATTGATTACTTTTTGCATAAAAATAAAGTATAATTATTTCCTCTTGGTCTTTGATGAATGTCTGATAAATTCTAGGAGAAAGGATTAAATTGTACCAGACAGTTGTGTCCATTTGCAAATTTAGTTAATTACATTCCTTTAAGTGTTTTAGGTCACAGTCATAAATTTAATATATTTGATTTTTTTTTTCAATCTTCAAATGCCAAGCAAATAGGTACACCGCAATTCTGTCAGGCAAAATGTTCCTAAGCCCTTAAATTATTTGTTCGGACCAGAAAATTAAAGGTCATTTCAATTTCTTTTTTTCTGGTGGCTACTGGCAAGTTCTTTTTATCGGTATTTTTTTATTTTTGGGGTTTTTACCGGAGACTGGACCCAGGGCCTTTGCACTGAGCTCTAGCCACACCCTTTTTCTGTCTTGTTCGGAGGCGGGGACTCAGCAGGCGCGGTGCGCTGTTGCCCATGCGGGGGCCGCAGGCCGGGGCCCCACGCCCGCTTTCCCTTGTTTTTGGCGCCGACTGACCGTGCACAGGGCTGGGCTCGCGGTGACGGCCCACGCGCGGGAGCCTCGCGCCCTGGTCGTGCACGCGCACCGTGACCGCCCCTGTCACCTGCCCCTGAGCTCTCGGGGCTTCCCTTCCCCTTCCGGCTTCCAGCCTGCGAGGCTCGCGGTCTGCCGCAGAGCCACCCTTCCAGCCCCGAGCGCTTCTTTTTGAGTGGCTTTTCAGGCACACTTTCAGCCGCTGCCCTGCTAGTGAGCCTGAAGTCCCCGAGCCCGTCCTGGGCCTGCGAGGCTCGCGGAGTGATCGGAGCCTTCTCAGCGGTGCCGGCCTCTGCCCGCCGGCTCGGCCGCCTGGGCCTCTCGCCCTCGCTGGAGGCCGGCCGCCCCGCCTGTGCTGCCCGCGGCTTCGCCGCCTTGCCGGCTCCTCCGTACCCCAGCGCCGCTGCGGGCTCCTCCACTCCCTCAGGCAGAGGTCCCTCCTCCGCTCTCACGGGCCCTTCTCCTCTAGCTTTTTTCCTTGTGGCACTTGCCTGCCTCTGCCTCTTGTTCTGTTGTGTAGTCTTTCATTTATCGTTTGTTTGTCCCGTTGCCACACTAGAACAGTCACCAGCGCACAGTGAGAACACACTTGCTCGGCGTATCTGCTGAGTGAGTGAATAGAGGCGAAGCTGTTTTTCTCGAAACAGCACGGTCTTCTTCCTCTTGGTGTGTGTGCTGCCCCCAGCCTGGCTCCGTGTACCACTCATTCAGAACTCAGATTTTGGAAACTTTCTAGGTTTTGGAGTATTTGCATAGATTTCACAGGTCGAGCATCCGTAAGCCCCAGATCCAAAATCCGAAAATCTCCATGGTGGTGGGTATGGTGGCGCACTCCTGTAATCCCAGCACTCGGGAGGCTGAGGCAGGAGGATCGTTGCGTGTTCGAGACCAGCCTGGGCTACAAAGTGAGCTCAAGGCCACCCTGAACTGCATAGCGAGACCCTGTCTCAAAAAGACAGCAGCACAAAAGCCTGCCTGGCAAGCACAAGGTCCTGAGTTTTTCCTGGTACCAGAGAAAAACAAAAAAAAAAAAAAAAAAAAAAAAAACAAACCTTTTGATTTCTGAGCATTTTGAACTTAAGAGTTTCAGGTTAGGGTATTCTCACCTTTGGTTGATGCTATGTAAAATACCCCTTGGGTTTAATCAAAGTGTTATTTGACACAGTGGATTGCAGGATTCTTTTCAAAGTATACCCTTCTTGGTATGTATTTTCTGCTCCAGAAATTCAGAATATTAAGAAACTGTTCTAAGAAACTGAAAACTGATTATACAGATTGTCCAATGCGGTTTTTCTCTATAACTCTTCTCTGTTCAAATGTATTCATTACAAGAAGACAAGATTGTTTTGCTTTTTAAATTCAATTGTAGTGTGTTTCATTTCCTATTCAGCACTTTATTTAAGATGGATTATAACATTTTACACAGGTGAGTTGTTGGAAAATTCCGTATCTGGGGTATGAAAATAAACTGTTACTTTTTATAAACGAGAAGCTGCCCTTGATTCCCACTTCCAGAATAAATCTTTGTTGTGCTCACAGGCTGTCACAGCTGTGGCAATGCCAGAGTCTGCCATAAGTACCAGATTTTGAAGTTTCTAAATAAAAAGGCATTTTAAACCTTTTTCTATGTATCCTTTAGTGAATGACGTTGCTTTTGTGATTTGACTTAGAAAAAATTTCCGTAAAGGTAAACTGAGAAAATCACTATCTGCCACTAACGCATTTGAGTACTTTAAAAAATAGTGGCTTAAGTGGGATGAAATGAGGTTAGAAGCAGATAGACTATTTATAGTTTCAAAATAATAATGGATGGCTTGAGCAGGATTTATAAGCCAGCTCCAGAACTGGTTTGCATTAGAAGCATTTTTCTTTTTTTTTTTGAGCAGAGTCTTGCTCTGTAGTCCAGGCTGGCCTTGAATTTATGGCAAACCCACCTGAGGCTCCTAAGTGCTGGGATTACAGGCGTGTGCCACCATGCCCAGCAGGATTTTTCTTTTTGATATACTAACTTTCTGCTTAGAAAGTCATGCATATTCATTATAGAAAATGTAGAAGTAATGAAGGAAATAAACACAACCTGTTTCTACCATATAGAAATAACCACTGCTTTGCTTTGCTTTGCTTTTTTCCCCTGTAGTGGGGATTGAACCTTGGGCCTTCACACTGAGGTGTGTCCTCAGCTCTTTTTTTATTTTGAGATAGTGTCTTGCTAAGTCAGTAAGTTGGAATCAAACTTGCAGTTGTCCTGTCTCAATCTTCCAGAGAGCTAGGCTTACAGGTGTTTGCCATCACTGGCCACTGTTACCTTTTGATGTGTGTTATTCTGATCTCATTTTCTTTTCTTTTTCTTCCTTCCTTCCTTCCTTCCTTCCTTCCTTCCTTCCTTCCTTCCTTCCTTCCTTCCTTCCTTCCTTCCTTCCTTCCCTCTCTTTTTTTGTTTTTTGGTCTTTTTGAGATAGGGTCTTGCTATGCAGTTCAGGCTGGCCTTGAGCTTATTTTGTAGCCCAGGCTGGTCTCAAACTCGAAACAGTCCTTTTGCCTCAGCCTCCCGAGGGCTGGGATCACAGGCGTGTGCTACCACGCACAGCTGTTCACGTGTTTTAGAACATAAATATTTGAAACTTTATATAGTAAAATCTTATCAGCTTTATTTATACTTTTTTTTACTTTTGATATTAAGCTTAGAAATGGGCCTTCATATTCTTTATCAGTATATTTTATTGATATAAATATTCACCCATGTTGTATCTGAGCATTTCAGAAATACAGGATCTGGAATCAGCCTGGAGTGGTGGCATACACCTGTAATCCCAGACTCTGGGAGGCTGAGGCAGGAGGATCGCAAGTTCAAGCCCTGACTAGGCAGTTTAGTGACTTGATAAAATGCTGTCTCAAAATAAAAAGGGCTTGAGGTATAGCTCAGTGTGAAGATAGTGAATCAATCACCAGCATCTCAAAGGAAAAAAAAAAAATCTGAAATCTGTTTGACACAGGACTTGGAAAATCTAACGGCTTTTTTTTTTTTTACAACAAAACTATCCTAGCATAATTTGTTGAGAAATTTTTACTTTCCCCAGTGACTTGAAATACCTTTACTACCTTATGTATACTTTAGTCTACTTAGGGAGTTTTATTCTGCTTTATTGTACTTTTGTACCAATTTTTATACCATTCTAACTTTTGAGGTTTCATTTAATGTCTAGTAGTATCAGCCTTCATGACTGTTACAAGTTTTCAAAATTTCTTTGGATAGAGTCCGGCAGGTGCTTAGAATTATATCATCAAATTCTGAGGAAGAATTCCACTGGGATTTTGATTGAGATTGCATTTAATTAAATAACAGCTATGCTAACAAGATTTGAGTTAGCCATCTTTTAATGAACTATATTTAGTTTCTTAATTTGTTAAATTTATCCCATTCTATAGTTGAATGAGTTTGGTAGACAAAGATTACAGTAATTATAACAATATCTTTGTTTCAATTATTTTGATACAACTTTAATATATTTAAATATAGACTTTTCCCAAAAGTTATATATTTTGTTGTAAACATTCTTCTTCTATTTGTAACTTTTTTCCTAGTCTCTTTATTTGCAGTCTCACTGACTTTATCAGGTTTAGTAATTTTACATTTTGTCCTTTATAAAGACAATAGCAGTGATATAAGATTGAAATGGGCGTAGTGCCAAACACAGCAGTTTTCTAAACAACACTCTTAGCACATTGCTATCTTTAATTAGTTGGAATTAAAATAGCTCAGCAGAAAATGTATTTTGCAAATAAAATTCTTTGGTGTAGAAATCTATAAGCTATGATCTCTTTGCCCTTAATAATAATAAACAGAAGGGTAATATTAATCTAGCAGATTATAAACCATCTGGTTTATTATATTTCTCTCTAAACTGTTGTAATGAGTATAGATTTCTAATTACACATTCCCTGACTTACCCTTAACCTTAGTAGGATAAACATTTTCAGATTTTATGTATTGTGATAAAAATGATCTTTGAAAAGTGTTTAACATGGGGCTGGGTGTTGTGGTGCCCACCTGTAATCCCAGCACTGGGGAGGCTGAGGCAGGAGGATCACCATGAGTTTGAGACCAGCCTGAACTATGTGTAACAGGATCCTGTCTGAAAAAAACAAAAAGTTCAACATGAACTTTTAAATGTTTTCATTATAAATATGAACTCATTAATTTTACAAGTTTATGGCTTTCACTTTGACACTTCTACACATGCATATGTTGTGATTTCATCATACCACCCTCCCAACTATCCTTCCTTGATCTTCCCTCTCTCCCCATTCCCTGGAGCCCCTCCCTGAATAACAGTCCTGCTTCTGCTTTCAGATGTATATAAAATTTTTTGTTAAAGTTTCCACGTGTGACAGAATACACACAGTACTCGTCTTTCTGTATCTGGTTTGTTTTGCTTAACGTGAGGAGCTCCAGTTCTGTCCATTTCGCTGCACGTGATGTGCCTTCATTCGTCAGCGCTGAGTAAAACTCCCCCTGCGCTGACCCCGTACCCTGGGCGTTGCAAGTAGTGTTGCAGTAGAGCTAGCTGTGCAGCTGAGTGTTTAGGGTGCCAACTTCATTCCCTTCAGGTGTGCCCAGGAGTGGCGTGGCTGGATCATAATGCAGTTCTTTTTTGTTTTTCTGAGGCGCCTCCATATTATTTTCCATAGTGATTCAACAGATAATGCTGGGGGAACTGGTTATCCATTCGCAGAAGATTGAAACTAGATTCCTGTCTCTTGCTTACCCTGTACAAAAATCAACCCCAAATGGATCAAAGACGTTAATGTGAGGCCTAAAACTTCGAAACTACTTGCAGAAAACATAGGGGAACACTTCAAGATGTAGACCTCGGCCACAGTTTCCTGACTACTGCTGCTCTAGTAGCTCAGGAATTGACAGATGGGATTATGTCACATTAAAAGGTTTCCACATAAGAAAGCAGTCAAAGAGATAGTGTACAGAACGAGAAAACTCTTTGCTAGCTCTTCACCTGACAGAAGCTTACTATCCAGAATATATAAAGAACTCAAAAAAGTAACGAAGGAAAGGACAAGTAACCAGCCCGTGAATGGGCCTGGGGTCTGAATAGAGAGAAGTACGGATGGTCAGCAAGCACTGCGTGTGAAAGGTGCTTGACCCCATCAGCCGTCAGGGAGCTGCACCTCTGAGCCACACCGAGGCTGCTCCTCAGCCCAGCCGGAACGCCTGGTACTAAAACCTGCAAATGCTGAGAGGGTGCGAGACAGCACAGGCACGCTTACGCACTGTTGGTGGACTGTAAACATTCCCCGCTACTTTGACATTTTCTGTGGCTGCATGAGCTCTTCGATTCCTCACTTACGCACCAGTCAGGCGTATGGAAGCTCTGGACTGGGGTTCCTTAAATACCACTTGAACCTCCAGGAGTCTTGCTGGCAGCCATCTGAGTAGGTCACTTCCCTGCTCCCTTCCCTGCTGGCTTCCTGCTAGATGCTGTTGTTTGTCCCTGGAATGTCGATTCCTCCCTTCTCTGTCCTTAGCACCATGACCTCTTCCACGGCCAGGTGGCTGGCACTTCCCACCGTACCTCCTTTGAAATTAAGTTGTTAAGCACTTAATTCAGGGCCTTGACTTCATGTTCGGATACAGCAAACTGTGTACTGTTGTGTAGTGTTCGGACTCCAGCCTGAGCCACAGGTGCTTGCACAGACTTTCTTCAGCAGGGCTCTTACAGGTGTCCCACTAGCGCTGCAGGAGCCAGAGTAACCTGAGCATGGAAACAGCCAGAACCCGCCCCAGCATCAGTGCTAATACTGTACTTAATCAGCTCTGAAATACATTTTACATGCAGTTAGGGTACATATTACAATCCATAGTGCACCCCAATTTAATTGGCAGCTTGTTTTCTCTCTTGGAGGTACATAACATATTGATGTACCTGAAAAGGAATGGTGTCATAGATTTGAGTCAGGGCCTCAAACTCTTGATCCTTGTGCCTCCACTCGCACAGGGCTAGGACTCCCGGGGTGCCCCCGCAGCCCGCCGGCAGCTAGCATTGGTTGCTTTCCTGGGTGCGTGAAGTGTACTATCAGACTTGAGCCTTATACCGTCTGCAGGAAGTAGAGATGTTCAGTTGAAAACACTGGGGCCCAGAGAAGTTCAGCGGGGCCGGAATTAAAGCTTGAACCCACGCTACAGAGTAGTTCCGAGTTTCCCTGCCGAGCTCCCCACCGATGTGCTGCGCCTCTTCATAACCAGCTTGTTTTCTCTCCCCCTTGAAGGCATCGCTGGCTTCACAGTATGACTGACGACCCTCCAACCACCAAACCTCCAACGGATCGTAAGTTCATTTGGAAGAAGCATCAGTTCAACGTGAGTGGCACTCCTCAACAGTACGTTCCGTACTCCACCGCTAGAAAGAAGATTCAGGAGTGGGTCCCCCCTTCCACGCCGTACAAGTAAAGACCACGAGAACCAGTCGCAACGTGTGAAATCCGGGCTTCTCTCAGAATTGTACTTTTACTGTCTCCTGTGAACGTGATTAAAATTTGTCTGACCAAGCAGTGTCTTTCGTGCCATTTTTCCCTTAAATTTGTCATTTCTCCTTTTACAAAATAGAAGCTCACTAAGATGGGTGATTGAAGTAGACGTCAGCTACGGTGACGCCTGGTGCAGAGCCCTGGGTTTTGGAAACAGCCCCTGAGGTCAGGGTTGTGCTTTGTGACCTTCCCCACTCCCACGGGAAGACCTCAGCCACTGGGTCAAGCGCATTTCCCACGGGCATGTGAGGGGGCCGTGGAGAGACCCGGGGCGGAGAGGTCCGGGTGGATGGCGTCTGCGCAGCTCGCGGAGGAGGAGGTCGGCGGAGACTTCCTGCTTCCCGGCTCGGGTTCCTTCACACTTTAACCTGGGAGCTCTCCCGGGCTTCTTCCCGGGGTACACTTCTTTAAGATAACGAAGGTTCCTGGGGGTGGGGTGGGGTTTTTGTTGTTGCTTGCAAACGAAAACATTAACGTGGAGAGGGATAGCAGGAGGCCCTGGGGAAATGTGCGATGTTGGGTTGGCCATTGTGTGGGACGAGAGGCAGAGCCGAGTCTCTGTTCTTCCGGGACACTCCCCTTCTCCTTTGGAGAACCAGTTCCAGCAGCTGCTGGGCACGGGGGAGACATCGGGACCCCAGGTGCTCTCTGATCGCTGCTCAGATAGGTGGCCGTTTCCGGTAGCCCTCTGCCCTCCAGTACGGGGTGAGCCAGGCCGCGAGGGCGCATTCAGTGGGCAGGAGGGAGCAGGCCTGCCCCACTCTGCCCTTGACCCCTCCGACGCTGTGCTCCTCCGCGGCGCCCTTCGCCTCCAGCAGTGCCGGCATCCGGGGTATGAGGGGGAAGAGGCGAGGCTGGTGTGGAGCCGGCGGTGTGCGTGCCAGCTGGAAGAGTGTGCGGAGGCCGCTGGGTCTCAGCAGGCAGGGCTTTAAGCAGTGCTTTTGATCGTGGACTTTGATATCAAGGAAACAGGTCTCTAACCAATCCCTGACTGCCAGGCCCAGACCTGAGAAGAAGCGACGTTGAAGACTAGTGTTCACGTCTGGGGAAGGGCTTTGAAAATGAACCCAGGGCGTTAGTCCTGTAATCCTAGCAAAGCAGCAAGGAGCTTGCTGAGATCACCTTCTGAGAGCACGTCTCCCAGTGCCTGCTCTGGGGAGGCCGGCAGGAAACACTGCTAAGCCCATGGGCCTGGGCAGCAGGCTCAAATCCCTGGGCGCCTTCCGCTGAGGGCAGGGTGACCTAATGCGTGGGAGCAGGCACAGTCCCACGTGGAATCTCCGTGGCCAGCACCGCGCCTGCAGGCTAAGAGTGCCCTCTGTGCGCAGAAAGAGGCAGGGGCGTGGTGTCCCACGGGGCTCACGACGTGCCCTTTTTGATCTCAGATGTCTTTCTCACTTCTGCATTTCCTAGTAGGTGCTGGTCATGCTAGCCTCTTCAAGGGTCAGATTGATTTCTTTTTGTTTCTTTGAGACAAGATCTTACCTTAGAGTCAGGCCGGCCTCAAACTTGAAGCAATCCTCCTGCCCCCAGGGGGATTTATTCTTGTACCTTTGCCCTTCCTGTCCCTCCTGCCTGGGTAGTAACATCCGTGCTTGGTCCCTTGTTTTGTATTATCAATGTCTCGCTCCTCAGCAGGATATTCTGTGTCCATGTAATTTAAGGTAGCTTCCTCAGCAACTTCCTCTTTAACTTTATTTATGTAAACTTCATTGTTTTTATTTTCCTCATAGTACTTATTCCTTTTTGAGGAAAGACGTGAACGAAATTGTGCCAGTAGATAATCTCTTTCCAGCATGTACTGGACGCCCCAAAGTCCGCCTCAGAAGACGCTGTACAGGTAGACATGACGAAGTGAAATGGCATTTAGTGGGTTAATGATTTCACTGCAGGTGAGAGGATGACTGAAGAGAAACAACAGCAGCCCTGAAGCGCAGACCCCGAAGTTTCAGAAAGGAAGGCCTCATGGGGAGAACGTGAGGCAAGCTGGTGGTTATAAATGGGAAACTGAAGCAAGGTTCACCTAGCAGTTCTTAGAGGAGGAGAAGGTGCACTGATTACCTGGATGGCATGCCCCGTCTCCGGAAAGAGTGGTGGTTATTTTGAGCTTGTGTCACTCGTGTGATGAGCTCGCAAAGTCCCCTTGGCCGTCATCCCAGCTCTGCGGGATGCTCCTGTGTGTGGAGAGATCCTGTTTGTGACGTTCTCTTGGAACGCAGCTAGGGTAGATGCTAGGCCCGGCGTCCACCCCAGGACGTGCAGTTGTGGTCCCAGGCGTGCACGTAAGCCGCATTTGTCGCCCTGCCCTCTCTGCGTGTCCTAAGATGTGTGGGCACGCGGGAGTATAGAAGTGTACATGCAGTAGGAGAGTTTCTACTTGGAAGAGAACAGGGAACAGAGAAAGGGGGCTATGGAGGGGCCACTGTGTGGTCTGTCCATGTAGAACAGGGCGCGAATGATCTCCCGGAGCTGTGTAGCCAGACGGTTCTGGGTTCTTCGCTGCCTGGGGCCCCTGAGAGTGGCCATTTCCCAGAAAGCACACCAGGACTTCTGTTCTTTATGCTTCTCCTTCCTTCAGGTCGCAGTCCTGACTGCTCTTGGGGACCACCCTTCCCCAACTTTCAGCTCATGGGTCATGGCTTTACTGTACCCACTTTTTTTGGAACTGGGGATTGAACCCAAGGCGTTCACACTGAACTTTATCCCCAGCCCTTGTTATATTTTATTTTGAGACAGAAGTCTTGCTAAATGACCAAGTCTTCCAGGCTGGGCTGTAAGTTGTGATCTTCCTGCCTCAGCCTCCCGCTGACATGCACCACCATGCCCAACTGTACCCACTCTCAAATTCGCATAGTATCCTATCCCACTGGCTTCAGTATTTGGGGATGAAAAGTGACCCAAGACAGCCCAGTAAACTCAAGTCCAGGACTTGAACTGGAAACACTGGAAAAGAAAGTCCTCACCTTGTGAGACTTGAAGTGGGGATGTACATCTGGTGTGGCCGGGAGCCCCCCTGAAGCTGGAAGACACTTGAAGGGGACGGGACTGCTCAGGGACTGGGGTAGAGAGAGGGGCCAGGATGGGCTCCTGCTCCTTGGGCCTCAGCTACATGGCCGGTGCATTTCTGCCTTGTTTTTCCTTTGAATCTAGGCTGTCTTGGGCTTCTCATTTGCAAGTGCGTGTGCTCAGGGATAGAAAATCCTTACAACTTCGGTACTGTGCTGGTGTGCAGACGTTCACCGTCTTTCTTACCGCACAGAGCCCTGATTGTGATTTTCTGATTCATTAATAAAGGCATATTATGAGCCAGTAGTGCTTTTCAGGATTTATTACTACAAGCTAATAAACAGCTTTCTCTTCATAACTTGGAGTTTATGTCAAAGTGGAATTGGCCTCTGCATGTGCGCTGAAGACATGTCCAGGTGTCTTGGTTACTTTCCTCTCGTTGCTGAGACAAATTACCCAACACCCAGAATTAAGGAAGGAGAGGTTTATTTAGCTCACAGTCTGTGGAGGTTTCAGCCCATACTTGGCTGGCTCCAAGGCTGGCTCCAAGGCTGGCTCCAAGGCTGGGTGGCACATGGCAGAGGGCAGCAAAAGCAACAACAGCAGAAAGCAACAAGGGTAAAAGGGCAGAGTGGCAGAGAGCAAGGCTCTTTCCCTCCCTTATATTGTACGCAGACTGCCCGCCCCCGGGGTAGGTGTAACACTCACACCCATAATCACAGCATGGGACTATGGGTCAGTCAAAACTCTAGAAGCCCGCCCCATGACTGCATGAGGCTTTGGGGGGACATCCAGACACAAACCATAACACTAAGTCTTACAAATTTCTGCCTGGGATGATGGCTCCACTACAGTTCCAGTTTCAGACAGGTCTACACGTTTGAAGATTCAGTTGCTTATAGCCCGGGCTTGGAACTTTGAGCCACAATAAAAGTTAATAAAAATTGGCAGTCATGTTTATGTCACTAAATACGGTTAAGCATGAACCCCACAGTACTGGGTGGTTTATGGTACTCTTTGTGTGTGTGTGTGTCTGTGTGTGTGTGTGTGTGTGTGTGTGTGTGTAGACAGTGTCTCCCTCTCTCGAGCCCTGCTGACCTCAAACTTGTGATCCTCCTGCCTCAGCCTCCCTAGTACTGGAATTATGGGTGTGTGACACCACAGCTGACTACGATCCTCTCTCTCAAAGCAATAAAAGAGGGTAGAAAATTATGCACAAGAAAAGCTGTGTCCTAATTTGAAATGTAACTACTAGGATGGAAAAACTATTTTCTCTTAAAAGAAGTCTATCTCTTTGCAATTAGGGTTAATAAATTTGCAATACAGTACTAAGAATTTCATCGAAAACAACACAGACCACTAAATCATCAACTCTGCATTGAGCTAGTTGGGGGGAAAATACTCTTGGAAGAAGGAGGCCATATAAAAGCCACCGACTTTTGTATTTGTACACTTGTCACAAATAGCAACCGATGAAGCAGCTCTCACCCAGGGCGAAGGGAAGGTGCTGGGGGGCGGGGCTGGTCATCAGAATGGGGGAGGCGCATCCAGCTAAGCGCGAAACAGTGACGTAATTTTGCATCGGGAAGGAGAGAAACCACCAGCCTGTTAGCATTAGGATCAGAGTCGAGGAGTTCTCGGCTGCCGGGACGCGAACGCTGAGAGGGGGCTGAGAATGAGGGCTGGCTCGCCGCTGACGGGCACAGGCTTTGCGTCGGAGGGGACGGAAACGCCCTGGGATGAGTGACGACGCTGTACAGCATTCTAAATATGCGAAAAACTGTTGGGTTGTGTGCTTTTGTTTTCGGAAGTTGAACAGAGGGACTTGCACTGAGCTACATCCCCAGCCGTTTTGTTGTTGTGTTTTGAGACAGGATCTCTGAGTTACCCAGACTGGGACTGAACTGAATCACATCCATTAAAGTAGCTTAAAATGTGAATTTTCCTACTTTTATTGGAGTAAATCTGAGTGATCCTGCTCAGTAAACTAGTGCTCGCTGGTTTCCAATTGTACGTAGCTTCTGGTTGGACTTTGAGAAAAATGAAAACCTAAATAAAATAGGTGAAAGTTCCCTGACTATTCAGGTGAGTACACAAAAATAAAATAAGTAAACTAAAATAAAATGTCAGTTTTATGCTAATGAGACTTCTATGTTAATTTAAAAAATAAGAGATTCTGAAGCTCCATTGTAAAGGGTTTTTGACAGTAAGCCTATTTCCTAAAAGAAAGTGGCATTTACCCCACACAGATCCTCCTGAAAGCAGCTCTGTTCCCTGGACAAGCCTGATATTCCATCTCTTTTGTCACTATAGGTTGAGTGGAGCCTCTTTCTGCAGATCGTGCTGAAGACGAAGTGCGGTGTAGGGGCGCATGGAGAGAAAGAGCAGGAGGCGGAGGAAGAAGTCGCATGTCTTCAGCATCACAGGGCTGCCCAAATCTGCATCCCAAATCTGCCTGGGATGTCGAGGTTGGACTTCCATACCTCTGGCTTGGGGAGAAATCTCAGGAAGCTTTGGCTATAGAGAATCCTGATTTCAAAGTGCCTTACATAATAAGACATTTCATGACACATAATCGAGTGTGGTGGGGTTTAGGTCACAGCTTCTAAGTTCAGTAGCTCAGCAACACTATCGAGACCCGTGGTTTTGTCCATTTCCCTTTACCACTCTCCGCACGGCGATTCGGCCTTTGCCCTTCGTCCTTAGTGGCCCCTGCACGTTCAGTCAGCCCGAGGGGTGCCCTGTCTTCTGTCCTGTTTGAGAGCACGCCAGTCTCCAGAACTTTCAGCAGACTTCCTCTCCTGTCCTTCTGCCTGCACTGTATCTCATACCTGCATCTAAAGCCCTCACTTGGCAAGGATCAGGGGAAAACCAGGGCAGCTTATTAACCGAGAATCACCCCTGGGCGTCCGGAGAAGGAACCAGCCTTGGGAAAGACACACAGAAGGGGCCAGATTGAGGTTCCATTACCAAATGCCGGATGAATGGCTGTGCGTCGCATCAGCAACGTCTGCCCTGGAGAAGCCAAAACTGGAGAACATTTTAAAGGGAAGGAACTACCTTGTGTGCTCATCTCTGCACATTGATATAATTTATGATTCAATCATTACTTCAGACCCCTCGATTGTGAGCCCCCCAGCTCATTCAGCCTGCTGAGTCTGGGGAGCAACGTGGCAGGCGGGGGAGCCCTGGCCCTGGAGCCGAAGGACTGGGATCCAGTGTGGCCCAGTAGCTGTGGAGCTTTGGGTGACACAGATTCAGTTAAATCCTCCTTGGAGTCATCAGCACATAAAGCTCTGCCATACAGTGGGCATTATTGTTTAGTATTAAACAATAGTATTGTTTTCATGTCATAATTTACTTCATAAAATCCTAGGCAAAGATCCAAAATTCTAAACCCTGAAATCTATCACCCTGAAAGCATGATCAAATTTGGACCTTTTAATTATTTATTTTAAACAAATAGAATTATATAAATAACTAGTTCAGCTAAACTTTACACTAAATACCAATGTTAGAGATTGCCATACAAGAATGACTGTGATGCACATCTGTAATCCCAGCACCTGGGAGGCTGAGGCAGGAGGATCACTGTGAGTTTGAGGCCAGCCTGGGCTATAAAGTGAGTGTAGTTAAGGCCAGTCTGAACTACATAGCGAGATCCTATCTAAAAGTAAGATTTTAAGAGATATTTTAAGTTATTTTACGTGGAATCCCTTTGTTTAAATAAAACTCAATTTGTAAATTATTTATTTAACTGATTAATAATAAGTCCTTAATAAATTTAGGGTTTATATTTGGGCCCAAAGTTGAAAATATAGCTATGATTACGGTACCCTTCTTTTAGTTATGGGGAAGATGCCGTTTGACATTCTCAGAGATTTGCGGCTGCGGTAGCCCTCCTACCGTGGTTAATTACAGGTGATTTAGGGAGACTGCGTGGAGTCTGGCACCCCAGACAGTGCTGGACCCTGAAGGGTTTCTCCCGTGCCAGGACAGAGTAGTGAGGCTCACGAGAGCAGCTGGGTATGAAGTTCCCTCTCCTTTGATTCAGGCAATGTGGGCATTTGCTGCCGCTGACAGTTTCCCCCTCTTTGAAAGCAGCACCCTCTTCATTCTCCCTGCCCCACCTTGCGAACCAGGACCCACTGCCCCCTGGGCGGCGCCGAGCTGCGCATGTGACCCAGGCCTGGCTGGTCCCGTGGTCCAAGCACTGCTTTCCTGGCCCCGTAAGTTGCTCAAGAATGGGCATGAGTGTGTGGAATGTACCAGGCTAATTTAGTCCTTCCTGAGGACTTTTCTAAGTAAAACCAGTAGGGAAGGCCAGGCACACCCCTGTAATCCCAGCCTTCAGGAGGCTGAGGCAGGAGGATTGCTGCGAGTTCAAGGCCTGGGCTACATAGCGAGTTCAAGCCACCTAAACTGCATAGCAAAACTCTGCCTCAGAAAGACCACCAATGGGCTGGGGATATAGCTCAGCAGCACAGCACCTGCAAAAAAACAAAAACAAAGACAAAAACAACCCCCCCCCAAAAAAAAAAAAACAAACCCAAAGCATGACAAAACAAAAAACCCTAGTAGGGAAATAACTCCTTCCTCCCAGGGCCACAAAACTATAGTGAGCTCCAGGGTTATGGTGACCATGACTTTAGTTTCAGGAAAAGCTTGAGGAAATAAAGGGAATACCCTTTATAAAAGGAAGGAGGAGAGCAAGGCACGTGGCACAGGCCTGTAATCTCAGCTCTTGGGAGGCTGAGGCAGGAGGATTGCTGTGACTTTGAGGCCAGCCTGAGCTACAGAGCAAGATCCTGTCTCGAAAAAGGGGCGGAGGGGGGCAGGGAGGAAAGATCTGGAGGCAGGGAGAAAGGGAGGCAAAGAGAGAGGGAGAGAGACGGGGGAGGGACAGAAACAGACCAACACCCTGTTTCCTGTTGCTTAGGTCTGCAGAGATGCGCTGAGCTTGGAAATCTCCGGTTCTCCGACAGGCTCCTCCCACCAGTTCTGCCTTCCCACACCAAGTCAAGCTGAATTTCTTTCACTGGCAGTCAAAATAGCCCTGACACATGCCCAGGGACATTAGTATTCTTCACCTGGTCCTTGGCTAACGTCAGTGCTTTTCAAACTGACGAGGCGGGTAATGGAAGGGAGTCGGTGTCCTTCTTGTGAGGTGTGATTATTAGCATCTCATTGGACATTATGAGGCTTATAGAAATAAATGTCATCTGTCATTAAATTAAAGGGCTTTACCTGACAGCATTCTGTGGCCCGTAGTTATTTACAAGTACGGTCATTTTGTCTGGCTGCCGCTCTAGCTCCAGACCCGACTTTGATTGACCGAGGTGACGCAGGGTCATTTTTACGCGGGCTCCTATGGCCCTGTCAGCTTTTGCTCCCGCCTCCTCCTACAGCCTCCTAACAACAGGTTAGCTTAGAGTCGCCGGGCTGGGCGGCTGTCAGTATCTCGGTGTTGTCACTGCTCCCTGTGTCTCAGTGCATGTTTTGCTTCTGCTCTCGGAGCTGGTATCACTCAAGGTTGATTTCTTTTCAGCGGTTGCTAGGAGACCCCATCAGCATCCATTCATCCTTTAGAATTGCAGCCAACTCGAGCTCTTTGTGACTCTTCAGCATTGCCAAGCAGAGGCTGTCAGAAGATTCTCAATCACTTTTGCAGAGGGTCAGTGGGAGTGTGGCTGGGGTGGGCGCAGCTATTCAGGTGTCTGTCCTGGTCTTCCTGTTCCCTTAGATCTGGAAAAGGCTGATTCACACTGCCCCTGCCCCTACATCCCAAGAAAGTCCAGTAATCTATCGGAAGATTCAGGGAAGGAGAGAGCTTATGTTCTTTCAGATTAACCTTTGGCTCCAGATTTGTCTCTTCTCTTTCTTTCCATTTTTAATTTCTTGGGACGGGGGTGCTAGGGACCGAGCCCAGAGCCACACACTCGCCTCTACACTGAGCTGCACCCTGCACTCAGCAGAGCGCAGTCCTTCGTATCTGTCCCTCCACCTGCATCAGTCCACACGGAGGAGCTCGGCCCCTTCTCCTAACTTCCACCCAGATTACTCACAGTAGCTGATTTGTGTGCCGAGCACACTTTAAAATGATGATTTGGAGGGCCAGAGGATCTTATATTTCAGGAGATATGTTCCTTTCCTTTCCTTTCCTTTCCTTTCCTTTCCTTTCCTTTCCTTTCCTTTCCTTTCCTTTCCTTTCCTTTCCTTTCCTTTCCTTTCCTT
>NW_004955405.1:31594339-31597845 GCF_000276665.1 Chinchilla lanigera | reverse complement strand
CTCTCTCTCTCTCTCTCTCTCTCTTTCTCTTTCTTTTTAGACAAGGTTTCAGTAAGTAGTCCAGGTTGCCCTCAAGGTCTTGATCTTCCTGCCTCAGCTTTCTGAGTTTGATTACAGGTGGGCACCACCAGACCCAGTTTGTGTTTATTCTTAAATGTCATCTCCACTTTGCTATGTTGCTTGCTTCTCTCTTTCCTCTTTTTTTTTTCTGTTATTGTCTCCTCCAGGAAGAAAAAATACAGGAAAATGAGTTCTTGTTTTTTAATACAGAAAATTTCAGCTTTCATCTATTCTACACCAGTGTCTGCATCCTAGGGACTTCACTTGGTTATATAATGTTTATAAGGCCCAGGTTGCCCACAGATGGGGAGGGGTGTATTTCCCTTACACTAACATTTCTGGGGCTCCTTGTGCCCCAGGCTCTCTGTACCTTTCATGTCACCCTGTGAGCAGGTGCTTTTATTATCTATTTACCAATGAGAAAATATAAGCTGTACTAGTCAGTGTCCCATCACTGGGACAAAATAGCCAATGCCCACACCTTAAAGGGGGAGGAGTTTATTTCAGCTCATGGTTTTGGGGGACTCATTCCATAGTCGCCCAGCTCCAGGGCAGAACATTGTGGTGGAGGGAAGCTGCTCATTGCACGACAATCAGGAAGCAGAGAGAGAAGGGAGGAGCCAGGGTGAGACTGTGACGATCCATCATGATCCCCTCCGCCACGCCCCACAGCTGGGTGTGAGGCTTTCAGGGACACCTGAGATATAAACATAACAGAAGCATAGACGGATAGGTGGGTGTGCCCAGGGACATTCAGCTGCTTAATCTAGAATTCAAATTTCAGTGCCTTCCAGCAACTGCAAGAAAGGGCTCAAGCCAGGGGATTTAAGCAAGCTGACCCCATGCAGGTGCACATAGCTCCGGACCATTCACCTCTGGGCTCTCTAGGGGAGAGAAAAGAAGTCCCAATCTTAGGCCACATTAGTTCTCACCTCTGTGACTAGTAGCTGAATAGAATTCCTAAGAGAATACTGATATCTATATATATCTATATATCCATATATTTATATTTATATTTAAAATAGAATTAGTGGCCAATGTTTAAAAATTGAGAGCTTATGCCAGGCATGGTGCCACACACCTGAAGTCCCACAGCTACCTGGGAGGCTGAGGTGGGAGGAGACTCGAGCCCAGGAGTTCACTGCCAGCCTGACAACGAGCAAGACCCTGTCTCAAAAAGGGAGGGAGGGGAGTTATACAATAATCTCAATTTCTGCAGCTTTCTCTTGAAACAAGAACAGGAAACGGTCCACCTTGGGCCATGGGCCACAATCAACTACCGCCCAGCAGTTGGTCAATAACTCATTTATGTGTGTTGAAGGCGCCTGAGTTTCCTTCATCTCCCCGTTTGGTCACTTTTGTCTCCCAGTCTAGCGGGCTGGCATGCGGAAAGAGGGAGGGACGCCTGGGGCTCCGCTGCTGCCACCGTGGAAAGTTGACATGTCACCTGCTTCCCTACCTGTGAAGAGCCCTGTGAGAGGGGGCCTCTCTAGACAGGTCCAACCTGTGGCCCCACAAGATTGCAAACTTTGGGCATTAGTATGTGGGTTTTGGCAACATTTTTCATTGTGCTGAAGTACCGACTGTGTGGCCAACAAGCGGATGCTGTGAAGGGCAGGCACAGGGCGGTGCTAACCCTGCCTTCCGTCCCCACCACACGCAGTGGAGGGGGAACACGCAAGTGTCAGACGTTACATGTACTCGTGCGACTTGGCCAGTCAAGCACAGTGATCCCCAGTAGCAGTATTTCACCCTACCTACACTGTGTGTCCCTGTGGAGACAGGTGTTCCTTGTTCTTTAGCAGGTGTGTAAGTTTTCTTGTTTAATTATGAAAGTTGGGCTTATTGTCTTAAGTATTTTGTAAAACAATTTGAGAGGTTTAATGTAAAAAGTAAAGGCAGTTGTGTTAGTTACACACCGTATCAGGCACTTTCTCATCGCTGGGACTCAGTAGCTGACACCCACAAGGTAAAGAAGGAGAAGCTTATTGTGGCTTATGGTGTCTGAAGTTTTAGTCCATGGTTGGCCAACTCAAACACAGAGACAGCATGGTGGAAGGGCCAGACAGAGGAAAGCTCTCACGCCATGGTGGTAGGAAGCTGAGAGAGAACAAGGAACCGGAAGGGAGATAAACTCTTCCAGGCCATGCCCCCAGTGACCATCTGTCTTCTCAGGACCGGTCCTTTGAGGTCCTGGGAGAGCGACCACCACTTGAGGGGATGATTAGGTTCCTCTGGTGCAGTGATGACCCCTGCTTAGGGGGCAGTCTCTGATGCTGTCATGGCGTACCTGTTCCACTTGGGGATGTTCTCATCATGGGGTGCCCTGGAGGCTCTGCTTTTCCTGGAACCCAAGGTGACTGCAGGTCTGGGACAATAACTGAACACTTCCAGGGGATTCAGGGGCTCTGGAATTGTGAAAGCTGGAAACTGGATGTCCCTGCAAATTCTGAAAGTGACTTTGGATATTCTTATTTTGATGTCTCGTCAAGGATGAGCTGGGCTAGATAAACCTGGGGTTCATGGCTGTTGCAGCGCAGACGCTCCTTATGTGTGCAGAGCTGAGGAGGGATGCGACCCAAAGCTTTCAGGCAAGAAAGGAGGCAGATGCAAAGATGGGGGCAGAGGGACCAGGCATCATCCTTTTAGTTACTTGCCAGCATGTGCAGGCCCAGCCTCTGGGTCCCCGTGACAGAGAGACGGGAGGAATCCGGAGACCACAAGAAGATCCACAAAGGGCAGAGGTGACTGACGCCTTGTAGGGTCTCAGACTCTAGATTCTTGAGATGCCCTCCCGAGCACAAGAAAACCACATCCGATCTCGAAGCATCAGACTGCTGTGCTACGCAAACAGGCTGTAGGGGCTGGATCTCATTTGGATGTTAACTAAGCGCAAGGCAGGCGCAAGGGAGAGCGCTGCATTCCCTGGAGCCCCGTCCCTGCTCTAATTGGCTCTGTGCTTATTCATTTGCTCATTTATTCATGCAATACGCATCTGTTCCCTGTATTCATCCACAAAGGACTTGTGGTTGCTTACAGGAAGGATACCAACATTTTCAGGGTTAAATATAAACATGATTAAAATGGACAGATGCAGCAGATATAATTTTTAATAAAACATCTGTGCTATATTTTTATTACAAAAGCAATAAATGTACACAATAGAAAATTTAGAAGACATAAACAAAGATTCAAAAAAAAAGAGTGTTCAGAATTCTACCACCTAGAGAAAACCACTGTTAACACCTTAAAATATATCCTTTCACCTTTTCTGTGCAAAAGTGTGAAGATTTTAATATTTTATGAAGGTGCGATTATAACTTCTATGCCATTTTTTCTTTTTTTTTAATTTTTTTTATTTTAAGGATAAAAGGAGGGAAACATTAACAGACATACAACATTTTACAACATATCACAAGCACAATACAGACAATACAGAGTTCCAA
>NW_004955405.1:31582293-31588024 GCF_000276665.1 Chinchilla lanigera | reverse complement strand
GCAAGGCGCGGGGGGCTGGGGGAGCCTGCTCGGCCGGCTCCGAGGGCCTGCTCGCCCCGCCCGTCCCCTGGGCCTCCCAGCGCCTAGAAACCGCCATTTTTTCTAATTTGCGTTCTCTCCTTAATGAAAATAAGCCAGGTGTGGTGGTACATTCTTATAATCACAGCTACTCTGGAGGCTGAGGGAGGAGGATTGCAAATTTAAGGCCAGCCTGGCAATTTAGCAAGACCGTATCTCAAAATTTGAAACAATTAAAAAGAGCTAGGGATGTAGCTCAGCACTCCATGGGTTCAATCCCTAATACTGTGAAAACTATCTATACCTATGTATAAAGACAGAATGAATCATGCAAAGTTAACGTATTTTCAGCTATAACATCATTTTAAATGAATGACTAAAATTCCATTGTAGGTGTACATCAAATTTATTTAAATAATCACCTCATTACAAGGCAAGATTTTGAAATCTACTGACCTACTAGTTGGATAACTCTATTTCACATAAGTACATTGTCTCTCTCAGCCTGTAGACCCCTGGCATGGATTAAGGACCAATAGCTCAGGAGGAAATAAAAACGCTTCGAACAACTGTCATGCTACTGAATCTACTTACAGTTGTCCTCTAAGCACCAAGAATGACTGTTATTATTCTCTGCCTTCCACTTTATATAAGGTAGAATTTCTAGCTAGGCTACTCTAACACTATTAATTACATCTCTCGTTTAACTTTGGAAATTCTCCAGTGAGTGAGCAGCGATCCATCTTCCCGTGGCTGACTCAACCCAGGTGACGTGTGCAGAATGTTAACACGGTGCAGGGTGTCCGGAGGAAACCGCCCTTGTGGAGAAGTAAAGTGAGGGCCGAATGGAGCATTAACTCACCCTTTGGGGTGTGTCTGTGAGTCATTCCAAGAACGTGGGGTAGAGCGTATGTATCAGAATCATCTTCAGAGAGTATTCATGGGCGCCGGTGGTCACTCTCGTTTCTTCGGGTGGAGCTGCTGCCAGCCAGCTGAGCATGACCACAGTCCTCATGCTAAGTGCCTCCTCTTCCAGTCACCTTCTTTTCCAAGCAAAAGTCACTTGCAGGAGAGAGACTTTGGGTGTTGAATGTGTGTTACATACGTTTCATCCTCCCTTGCACATCTGATGCCAGGAGACCTGTTGGTGGCTGTCCAACCTCTGTTCCTCTTCCTGCAAGGCCCACTGACCAGCTCACTTTGGGGAACTGTCACCCTACCTTTCTCACTGTGTAGACTTCATGTGAAGGACTCCACAGCCATCCCCTGGTTAGAACGTGATGCGCTCCTCTGAGACCTAGTGATCATACTGACCAGCACAAGACTTCAGCTAGTCCAGCTAGAGGTCCTTGGATAGCAACTCCAGGACAGAGACCACTTCCTCTTCTGTTTGATATTAATGGAGCATTGATGGGGGTCCTCCAACCCCCACCCCAACAGCTAGAGCCCAGGATGAAGACAGGTGGAGACTCTGAAGTCTTTCCATTGCCAGCTCAAACCCTGCTTAACGTCCCTTTCCACTTAAATTTCAGTCTCTCTTTTTAAATATGTAAGCCAATACATCAGTAAATCAGTTGTGGGGAGGTTTCCTCATGCTTACCTCTGAAAGATGCCTACCCTGGGAGGTGCCTCACCTAACCGATCCCATTGTGAAGGAACTCTAGCAGAGCCCAGGTTTCCTCCTTTGATGGCTTTCCTCTTACTCACAAATTCTGCTTCCTGTGATGTGTGGGTTCTGCCCACTGTACTGTACAGCTGCCTTTCGGTACCTCTCTTCTCCTCCATAGCTCTCAAGCACCCAGCCTCCTTTTCTTCAGAGCTGCCCATTTCCAGGAATGACTATTACATGGGACACAATCCCCAGCTCCCACTTTCTCACTTTTCCTAGAAGGCAAACGTTACAGACCCTCCTCACATCCGCAGTTTGTTGCTAACCATGGCGAGGAAGCACAGGGATTTGTGCTGAGATTGGGGTTCCCAGCAGGAACATGTGCTGTGATCGCTTAGTAATGTCTGCTGTGGGCACAGGAATGGAGCATGTGGAGATGGTTGCAGGTTTTGCTGTCCCTGCCCTAGGTCAAGTTCTGAGCCTAGGTCTTCTGCCAGTCACACAGTCTCCTGCAGGTGCTGACCCAGCATGTCCTTTCTTGGTTCACAACTCACACAGTTGCACGGGGGTGGGGTGGGGGGAGCTTCTGCTCCACATCCAAGGAACACATTGAGTCCACAGTCCTGACACAGACCCGAGCAGTATGCTAAGCTCTCAGACTGGCAACCTGCTCCGTGCCCTCCTGGTTTCTATCACTTGCTCCTCCAGTCCTTGCTGACTCATTCATCAACCACTGGTTCCTCCCCAGCCTCCAGCTCTAAAGGTCATTTTAGGATTAGAGTCACTCGGCTCCAGAATAGCTGCCGTATAAATAGACATGGTTGTCACCAGGAGAACGGGGCGGGGTGCTTTCGCTCACACCCCAGCGTTCATCCATGACTCACAAATTTCATCCTTTTTATAGACATCGCTGAGCGGGGCTTTATTCATGAGTCTTTCCTAGAAACCAACAAAATCTGTTAAGACTCTAGAAATTCTGATTCCTCAATGAAATCAATTTGTGTTAGAGGTTGAACTTTGCTGAAGACTTAGTGTGTTTTCCCTGATTTGAATGGGAGAACTTTATGTTCTGAGATCACAAACAATTTGTTATCTGGGTTTCACTGTGTCCCCTAAATTTTGTGTGGGACACACAACCCCTAAATTCATATGTTGATAGGACTTGGAGGCTGACGGTACTCCCCTTTGGGAAGTAACTAGGATTGGATAAAGACATCAGGGAAGAACCATCTTGATGGGGCTGGTGGTTTTTTATAAGACCAAGAAGGGTCTGGGAGGCTGAGGCAGGAAGATGGTAAATTTGAGGCCAGCCCGAGCAATATAGCAAGACCCCGAAACTGAAAAATGGGCCAAAGACATAACTCAGTGCAAAGGCCCTGAGTTCAGTCATCAGGACTGCAAAGAAGAAGAAAGAAAAGGAGAAGGAAAAAGAAGAAGGAGGAAGAGAAGAAGGAGGAAGAGGAGGAAGAGGAGAAGCAGGGGGAGGAGGGAGAGGAAGAACAGGAGGGGGAGTGGAGGAGCGGGAGGGAAGGAGGGGGAGGGAAGACCTGAGCCAACACTTTCTCCCTCTGTCTACCATGCGATGCCCTCTGTGTTGGGATGCAGCAGGCAGCTTCTAGCACTATGCTTAGACTGTGCAGCCTCCAGAAGTGACAGCCAAATCAACCTCTGTTCTTTATCAATTATCCAGTCTCGGGTACTTTATTATAGCAACAGAAGACAGAGACAATAAGTTCCCAGTGTAGTGGCCAATCAGTGCTCACCTTCAGTTAAACCCAGCTTGGAGAGAGGTCTGTCCGTGACCCCACGCTCCCTGGATTCCTACAGTGAGCTCCGGATGGGGTTTCTAGCTTACAAGCCCCTCGGCTCAGTCTGGAAATGAAGGGGCCAGATTCTCTCCTGAGCCTTGCAGAACCATTCGGAATAAAACCCTTGTCTCGAGCCCCCGCATGAAACTTGTACCTAAAAGGTTCCTTTGACTGTGAGATCACAGGGTCTGAGACACTGACATCTCATGGGGTCCACTGTTCAGACCACCACAGACCTGTACCTACAGGGGCCTCGCCGCTGCAGAAAAGACTCTGCGAAAAGGAGCAGGTTAGCAGCGGACGTTCAGGGCAATGTGTAATATTGTTGTTTCCTGGCCCCGCCTTGCAACTGTGGGAAGCCTAGTAGAACTGTGTGCAGCCATGGGATTAAGTGTGGAAGCTTTGGACGGGAAGTCATAGTTCTCCACGCTTTTGTCACCCAAGATCAACTTCCCCTCTCAGTACAGCCAGCACCTCTGGATTTATCTCTCAGCTTGCACCACCATGGCTGGCCCTATCTTGACTTCTATTTGCTGTGTGACATCCCCCACCTAAGTCTTGCTGTGTCAGAGATGTGCTAGTGCATTCTCTTCAGAAAGAAAATTTTAAGCCAGGTGTGGTGGTGCACACCTGTAATCCCAGCACTTGGGAGGCTGAGGCAGAAGGATCGCTGTGAGTTTGAGGCCAGCCTGGGGTACATACTGAGTTCAAGCTCGGCCTGAGTTATATATCAAGACCTTGTCTCAAAAAAAAAAAAAAGGAGATAGAAGTATTAAAGATGTGCTAGGCAGGCAAATGACAAAGACATTCTTTTTCTGGATTTTTGTTTGTCGGATATTTTACAACTACAATTTACCGGGGATTGAACTCACGACCTTGCGCTTGCCGGGCAGGTGCTGTACCGCTGAGCTAAATCCCCAGCCCCATGACTGAATTTTTAAAAAACTGATAAATTAGAAAAGGTATTTTAACCTCTCTTGGTTATTGGTAACGTATATAAATTATTATATTTTGAAAAAGTATCCAATAAAATTTTTTTAATTGTTGCCATATCTGGGAACGCTTACATCAAGTTTCCTTCAGGTATGCACCAAAAGATTTCATGCACATTTTAAGTTTTCTTGCACAGGGCTAACTTTAACTACTCTTTGAATTGATGACCTGGTTTGTCATTGGTAACCTCACTGTAGCAGTGCATTATGATGTCAGTATTTGCTGTTAGGTCAAGAAGAAATAGATTATCAAAGTAAGAGCCTATTTTTTACTTCAAAAGTCATCTCTCCCTTTTAAGAAGTTACTTCTTTGTGTATAGTTTGGAGAAGAGAAAACCAAAACATTCCTTATTGGCTTTTAATTTGCTTTGCAGTCTCAGGATCATTCCCTTTCCTCTGATTGCTCAGTTCTGACCTTGTCTCTCCCCCGCAGCTCTGTCCCTGCCACGCGGCTGTGGCTCCCCTTCCCGGCAGGCAGCTTTACGCACAGCTTCGGGCGCAGGGCCGGGCCTCGGCCCCCTCTTGCGTCTGAGGTGGCCTCCTGCATCAGGGCCCAGGCTTGGCAGGCTGGCCTCGGGGTCCTAGCTGCTCGGTGTGGGCAGGAATGAAGGAGGCGCTGGGACCCCCTGGCCCCACAGACTCCTCATCCTGAAGGCCCATGAGGGCCAGGGCAGGGGCTCCTGTTGCCCAGGTTCCAGGACAGGCCTGACACCAACTCCGTCTTCCCGCCACCGCTCTGGGGAGGGAGAAGCCTTCGTCCACACAGCTCACCCAGGGCCTGCGTGAAGCGCGTTTTACCGAAGCGAGGCGGCTGGAGCATCCCGGAGCAGGGCGCCGTCAGGCCGCCTCTGCAGGGACGGCAGCACCCGCGGTCTGCAGCGCTGAGCGCGGGAACTCAGGTTGCACCTCCGACCTCGTTAGAGATGGGGTTCGCAGGAGCTCCCCGACAAATCCTGTGCCTGCGCTCTCGGAGCCATTGCCGCTTTTCCTGACTCGGTTCCGCCCCCCGAACCACCACCCGCAGGGGGACGCAGAACCAGGGGGGAAGCAACCGGGGGAAGCGGGGGACGTTTCCCGCCCTTCTCTGCCCAGGCCTCTTCACCGTGGCTCCAGCTGTCCCCGGACGGACGTCTGTGTGTCACAGCTCCAGCTCGAGTGACCCTGGCCCCGGGTTCCAGTAGCCGCCACCTCGTCCTTTTGTCCTTCCAGCTCAGTGGCTGTCAGTGTGGGACACGTTTCTCTCCCCTCCCGCTCAACACACACATACAAGGTGTGATCGAAAATACACTGAATGTTACATTTTA
>NW_004955405.1:31546091-31581738 GCF_000276665.1 Chinchilla lanigera | reverse complement strand
CTGAGCTAAATCCCCAGCCCCTTGCCATATACTTTGATTACCCCTTGGACACATTCAAAGGACATTTAGCAATATCTGAAGAATTTTAGTTGCTGTACCTGGGGTAGGAGGATGATATTGGAGCAATCCATGAAGTCCAGAGATAAAGGCTAAGCATGCTATGATATACAGGGTAATTCCCCACAGCAGGGAGCAATCCACCCTAAAATCTCAAAATGTCCAGGCACCGTAACGCATGCCTGTAATCCCAGCACTCTGGGAAGCTGAGGCAGGAGGATCACAAGCTTGAACCCAGCCAAAATCACAAAAGTGCCAGGTCAAAAACCCTTCTGTAGTCGGAAGCCCATTGTGATACCTTCAATTGTTAATGTTTGTGCCTCGTAGACACTTTAGATGCTTAGCTCTACTGTATTGCAGGTAACTAATTCCCTGAGTTAATTTTCTTCTCTTTAACACCTAAAAATATTTACCCTCCCTTGAACATTATCTAGTGTATACATGTATCAAAACATCTCATGGTACTCTGTAAATATGTGTAATTTTTTATAGTTAGTTAAGAATAAAAACAAGCATTTAAAGTGGCTACTATTTTCCTGGTTGAACTAATGCCTTCCCAACGTGTCAGCATCACTTCTCTGCCAAAACCAGCCAAGGATAATTTCTGTGCCCACAGTTGGCCTCCATCCTTTTGGTTTCAAGACAGAGCTTAATAGCTTTCACAAAGTGCTTTTGAATTCATAGGCTGTGTTGAGTTACAATGAGGCCCATCCAAGCTACAAACTGCATAGAAGAAAATGCGTTACTTTCTCTTACTAAATAAAAATAACAGCATGCAAAATAATCCAATTCCCACTCTTCAGAAATGCATTAGTATTAAGAAAATGTATCTGGTAATTTAATGACACTATAAATATAAAATGTAGATTAATGTAAACCTGATTAAAGGGAGATCTTTGAGATTCTTCTTAACTGTTAGGCTAAATTGCATAAAGTACTATTTAGGATTTTCTGGATTTCCCACCCCATTCCTCAGCATAGAAAAAAATTGAGTAAAAATTTTGGAGGGCCAAAAGGAAAAAGCAAAGAAGATATATTTTGGTTTCTTCCATATTATCAGGTATATTAGCTTCCTGGATCTGTGCCAAAACAAAGGACAGGTGCCTTAAAACCAGAAATGTTTGTTGTTTTCTGTGGGAGGCCAGAAGTCCAAAATCTCTACACATTCCCTCACGTCCCCTTCCCCTGGGACTTCCTTTTTTTTTTTTTAATTAAGTTTATTGGTACACTTTAGATATTTGTAATGATGGCTTTCATCTGTACCTGTACATGATATATCTTTTTTTACATGATATATCTTGATTCTTCTTTTTTCCCATTTCCCCCTCCCTTCAAGCCCTCTTCCACTCCTTATTTACAAAAGCTTTGTTTCCATTTCTTCCTCCTTTCCCCCTTTTTTTCTTTTCCCTTCCTTCCTTTCCTCCTCCCCTGTCGCTGGTTCCCTTCCCATTTGAACATTTTCTTCCTACTTCACAAGATCTATGATACATTTTGGTCCTGCTTTACACTTTCTGTTTCTCACACCAGAGAAACAACATGGTATTTATATATGTGTGTTGGATTTACTTCACCTAAGAGTATGAACTCTAGGTCTATCCATTTATCCCTGGGCACTTACGTCTCTGTGTCCAACCATAACGGATCAGGAGTCACCCACTGATCTCACTTTAACCTTCCTTCTTCTTCTTTTTCCCAGTACTGGGTATTGAACCTAGAGCCTTTGCCTAGGGTACATGCCCAGCCAGTTTTTGAGACAGGGTCTCACTAAGTTGTTAAGTTGCCCAGGCTGAGCTTGAACCTGCCATCCTCCTGCCTCAGCTTCCCAGAGTGCTGGGATTACAGCTGTGTACCACCATGCCTGGCTCAACATCCTACTTCTAAATAAGGTCATGTATGCAAGTACTGGGAGTTAGGGCTTCAAAATTAGGGTGAAGGGGTATAATTAAGCTTATAACAGAGGATATTAACAGTTTTTACCCTTTAAGATGAGTTTTTGAATGATAGGAACTTGTGTGTGTATTCAAGTTCAGAAGATATATTTTACTTTGGAAATCAGTATGGAGGTTCTTCAAAAAATTAAAAATAGAAATTCAATTTGACCCCTCTGTGCCTCTCCTGTGTATCTTCCCGAAAGAGGTTATCATAATACAGTGATCCATGCATACTTAAATTTGTAGCAGCACAACTCAAAGTAGCTAAATCATGGGAGTGATGTCTATACCCATCAACAGAAGAGCGAATAAAGAGAAGGTAATATACCTACACGATGGATAACCACCCTGCCATGAAGAAGGACGAATCTGAGTCATTTGTAGGAAGTGGATGGATCTTGAGATTGTAATACTAAGTGAAATAAGTCAGTCACAAAAGACTAAATACTGGATAGCTTCTTTAAGAGATCTACAATGTAAACAATTTAAAGAGCAAAATAAAAGAGCCAAGTAAAGACCCAGGGAGGCAGACTGTGGCAGTTGGTGGGGGAAGGAGAGAGGGGAGCAAAGATGACCAAGATGCCGTATGTCCATGTGTCCAACCCAAGCTGAATATAAGCACTCTCTACCGCAAATGTATACTAATAAATTAAGTACTGGGAAAAAGTACTGGGGAAAAAGAAGTACTGGGAAAAAGAAGAAGGAAGGAAGGGAGGGGAGGAAGGGAGAGAGAGAGAAAGAAAGAGAGAGGGGGCTGACAGAGGTGATCAGGTTGAAGTGAGATCAGTGGGTGAGTCCTGATCCAGTATGGTGCATAGAGACATAAATGCCCACACATGGGGCTGTAGCTCAGTGGTGGAGACTTTGCCTAATGTCTGAGGCCCTGGGTTGTCTGCAACCCTGCCAAAAAAAGTCAGCTTTTCGTTACTTTCACATAATACCCGAGAGAGTCACTGTACACAAAGGACACAGGGCGTCTTGCAGGCTTGGCGTGATAGCTCAACGGCTCGTGGAGAGGGAGCTCATGATGGCTGTGCTGTGTGGTGGAGTGAAAGTGCTCACCCCAGGGTCAGCAAGCAAAGGTGAGCTAGAGGAAGGGGCTGGGGTCCACGGCCTCTGCTGGGAATGCCCCCCCCCAATGACCTACAGACTCCCACACAGCCACGCCCCTCAGAGTTTCCACCACCTCCCGATGCACCACCTTGTGACCAAGGCTCAGCAACGATTGCCGCAGGGGGACATTTGAGATCCCAGCTACTGCACACAGCTGCAGCTTCTATTTGAAGGAGTCGTCTTCAGTGAGTTTATTCAACAAACACTGACTTAGCCTCTCCTGTGGGTGAGGTATGACACTGGGCCCTAAAGGTGGACAAAACACAGTCTCAGCTGCTAACAGGCTCATGTCTGATGGATGAAATGAATAGGAAAACAACCAAGGAGGGGGTTTGTGAGATTGAGAGAAACTTCTGGAAAAGTAAACCTGACAGAGCTGGCAATGGATGGAAAGAGAGAGACAGAAGCAGAGGCCTGACATCACCATTTCAGCATTTGAACCTAGCCGTTGATTTATTTAACATCTACCTCCTCCCTGGCCTGGCTCCCCGATGTAAGAATTCCATCTGCTTTTGCTCCCCAGTAGCTCCCCAGTACCCCAGCAGTGCTTGTCACATAGTAGGTGCTCATGTGTCTGAGTCCACAGCAAGGGATAATATTCAAGAGAGATCGTGGTTAGTCCTGGCTTTTGAATGAGCCGCCAGGGTATACCGGACTTTGTTAAAATGGGACCAATTGGAGTTAATCTTAGAGACATATTCAACTGTCTGATACATGATGAGTCCTTTATCACAATTTTTAGGTGACAGTGGATATAGACTGAAACTAGGCAGGAATAATCCATTCAGGCCCTGTTCTTTAAAAATGTGTGTGCTGTGTGGGGTGCCATAATTTAATTTGATTCTAATATGTCTTTGAGCGCCCTGTCAGATTATAACCTGATTCATCACTCACTTGGAGGCTAAAAACAGAGGGTGATAGGTGAGGTTAGCATCACTTAGCAAGGAGCGTTTCCTCAAAGGGACAGATGTAAATCAGAGGAAGCACATCACCTACTCCCATTCAGAGCTATAGCCATGTCAGAATGGGGTGACTCTGAGCCGAACTGTCATCATCCAGAAGGGGCAGCTTAGAGCACTGCAGAAGATGTGACTCTGGAGACTGTCCCAGCCAGGCCTGCGACACGCAGCCCTCGCAGAGCGCGGAATGGTTCCGGATTGCCAGCTGCTTTTATCTGGTTTCCTGGGGAGTTGCCGAAACACTGGGATGGATGTGGGGAAGGAGAAAAGTCTGGGCTTTCTTTAGAATATTTCTGGAAAAAAATCACTGATCTCGTGTTGTGTTTCAATCTCTTTCTTGGTAGAATAAACATGGTATTTAAGATGTTTATTAGTGCATGTGTGTAGTACACAATGTCTATGTGGAGGTGGGTGTGTACATAACTTTCCTCACTTTCGTTTTTCATCTCCTCCCCTCCCCCCTCACTCCATCTCTTGGTCCCCTTTTCCATTGTTTGCAAAAGAGTTATCTGCCTACTTTCTAGTATCCATCTTCTGTTTTGCTCTTTATGCACTGAGTTTCTCATATCAGAGAGACCGTGTGACATTTAAGCTTGGGTGTCTGATTTATTTCACGTAACATTATGGTCTCAGGTGTAACCATTTTTCTACAAGTGACTCGAGTTTATCTTTCCTGATGGCACAGTAGCACTCCATTGGTGTAAATACCACGTTTTCTTCATTTGTCCATCTGCTGATGGACATACAAGCTGGTTCAAGGCTTAGCTATTGTGAATTGTGCTGCTAGAAACACAGGCATGCATATGTCGCTGTAATACGATGTTTTTAACTCTTCTGGGAAGACACCTAGAAGGGGAATAGCTGGTCAAATGGAATTTCTAGTTTTACTTTTTCTAAGGAATCTCCATACTGACTTCTATGGTGGTTGTACTAGTTCACATTCCTACCAAAAATGTAGAAGCACCGCCCCCCAGTCTTGCCAGCATTTGTTATTATTTGATTTCTTGGTGGTGTCCACTCTTTCTGGGGGTAAAATGGTACTCTGTGTTGTTTTCACTTGCATTTCTCTAATGGCCAACGATGTTGAACATTTCCTCATGTATTTATTGGCTCTTTGTGCTTCTTTTGTGAAGGCTCTTCTCATTTCAGTTGCCCTCTTTTTGACTGAGTCTTTTATTTGGGGGAGGTCTGATTTTTTGGAGTTCTTTATGTATTCTAGATATTAGTCCTCTTATCTGAGAAGTAGCTTGAAAAAATTTTTTTTTCACTCTGTAGGTTGTTCCTTTTGCTTGTAGAAGCTTTTTAATTTGATAGGATCCCATTTGTTGATTTTTTTTTCTTTTTGTCTTTTCGAGACAGGGTCTTGCTATGCAGTTCAGGCTGGCCTTGAGCTCACTTTGTAGCCCAGGCTGGTCTTGAACTTGAAACAATCCTCCTGCCTCAGCCTCTCAAGTGCTGGGATTACAGGCGTGCACCACCACACTTGGCCCATTTGTTGATTCTTCATGTTATTTCTTATGCAACTAGGGTTCTGTTCAGAAAGTCCTTGTTTATGCCTGACTTCAAGAGCTTTGCCTATTTTATCTTCCAGCAGGTTAAGTGTTTCTGTTTTGACATTTAGTTCTTTGACTCATTTTTATTTCATTTTACTGCATAGTGAGAGATATGGGTCTGGATTCAATCTTGTGCATGTGGCAAACCAGTTTTTCCAACACCATTTACTAAAAAGGCTATCTTTCCTCTAGTGTTTTTTTTTGATTCATTTGTCAAGGATTAAATACAGTAGTTATATATAAGCATAAATTGTTATATACAAGGATTGTTATATACAATACTTTGGGGTTGTTTCTGCATCCTTTATTCTGTTCCATTGATCCTTGTGTCTGTGTTTTATGCCAGTACCATACTGTTCTTGTCACTGAAGCCTTATAAAATAACTTCAAGTCTGGAATCGTGATGCCACAGAAGTGAAAGAGACTCTAGGCCACTGTGAGGGCCCTTGTTTTTGGCAGGGGTGGAGACACCTGCTGTGAGGGTCTCACTGCTCCATAATTGTGGGACAGCTCAGTTTCATGGATGATAACACCATGCCACAGTGATATGTGTGCACCCATTTATAGCAGCACAGTTTGTCATAGCTAAATCTTGGAAACAACCCAGATGTCCATCCACTGAGAAATGGATAAAAAAGATGTAGTATTTTTATATAATGGCGTACTACTCAGTTATAAAGAAGGATAAACTTGAGACATTTGTAGGTAAATGGATACAACTTGAGATCATACTCACAAGTAAAAAAAAATCAGACTCACATGTATAAACATCATATTGTCTCCCTAGTGTAAGTAACTGAAAGAGTAAATAAGATCCAAAATGTACAATTGATATTGTGAAATGGGAAGAAACTGCTCAAAAAGGAAGAGAATCTGGATGGTGAAAAGGAGAAAAGGAAAAGAAAGGGAAAATACACACACACACACACACACACACACACACACACGATAGTTAAGATAATTATACTACTAATTGCTATTAACTCATCAAAAGAAAGTTTTATACTTATATTGTTTGATTAATTCTTCATGCCTATATCTTTTTTTTCTTGATGTCTATTGGTTCACTGAAAGGAACAGTCAATACCTAATTCTTTTTTCTTGACCAATTGTGCATGCCCATATCCAGCAATCTGAACAACTAATTTTTTTTATTATTTTCATTCCAAAGAGAATTAAAAAAAAAAAAAAAGAACAATAGCAAAATGCCAACATCATAGACAAAAACAAAAAAAGACCCAGGGTCTCAAAACGAAACCACAGGGACCAACAGTGGTTGTTATGCAACATGTTTCCATCTTCACTGAAGTCGGTCAGATTACCAGATGCAAGAATGCAAGATAATTAATTTGAAGACAACAATATGCAATACAAGAACTATTGTTGAATTCCTACCATCTTGTTTAGGGAAGCTCTGTATCACTTCTTATCTTTTTTATTATTACTTTTTGTTCTCTTTAACTGTTTGATCAACCTTGCATTCCTACATCTGGCAGTCTGAGCAACCTTGTTGATGACAACAATATGCAACGTAACAACCACCATCAGTCCCCACGATCCTGCTCTGAAATCCTGCATCCCTCTCACTGCCTTTGTGTTGCCCCCCACCCCTGTCCCTGTTGCCCTTTTGTTATATTTTTCTTCTTTAAAGTAAAAGAAATACAAAAAGAAGAAATAAAAGAAATAAAGGAGTCATACAAGCTATAACATAGATAAACTTTAAAAAACATGATAAGTGAAAGAAGCCAATTCATAAGAGATCACATATTGTGAGATTGCAATAAAATACTCAAAGAGGCAAATCTGGACAGACTAGATTCCTAGTTACCTAGGGAAGTGTCTTGGTTATTTTTCTCTCATTGCTGGGACAAAATACCTGACACCCAAAGTTAAGGAAGGAAAGGTTTATTTAGCTCACAGTTTGTGGAGGTTTCAGTCCAAACTTGGCTGGCTTCAAGGCAGAGTGGCACATGGCACAGGGCAACCGTTCATGGTGATGGAAGACAGCAAAAGCAACAAGAGCACAAGGGGAGGAGGGGTGGCAAGCAGTCTCTTTCCCTCCCTTACACTGTACACAAACTATCCGCCCAGGGCGGGTGTAGCACTCACACCCATAATCCCAGCATTGGGCCAGGAATCAATCATAAACTCTAGAAGCCTGCACCATGACTGCATGAGGCTTTGGGGGGCATTCAGACACAAACCATAACTTTCCATCCCTGGCCCCCACAAAGACTCATCTACATCCTTTTATGCAAAAGACATTTTAGTTGATCTGCAAGAGTTGCCAAAGTTCTAACAGTTTCAGTACTGCTGAAAAGTCCAAGTACCAACTCCCTCCCCAGATGTAAGGCAAACTCTCAGCTGCAAGCCCCCATACAAATGAAAAGTTAAACACTTCCAACATTCAATGGCACAAGATAAATATTACCATTCCAAAAAGTACAAACAGGAGGATATAAAGCATTGGGACCAAAGCAAGTCCAACATCCAGCAGGGCAAACATTAAATCCTGTAGTTCCCTGTCCCGCATCTGGAGCAATCTGTGACACATTGTGAGCTCCAAAGGGCTTGCATGACTCCACCCCATGGCACATTTGGTGGCCGTGGCTCCCACCACTTCTCTCTTAGGCCCAACTTGCTCCCTCCTTGCAGCTTTCCTTAGACTATCCACATTCCTGGTTTTTCCAAACTTCTGTGGTCTCCAGGGCGCCTTTTGCTTCACACTCACAGCTTCACACACTGCCCTCTCAGAGGCACACTGCCTGGCCTCCCATATATCTTTTTTTTTTTTCCATATATCTTGTAATATAAGCAACTACTTTAAAGATCACAATACGCAATGTATGAACCATTGTTACTCTCCTATAATCTTGTTTTGAAATTTTATACTTTTTAAAATTTTTAAAATTTATTTTTTCCAAAAAAAAAAATGTCATGGATGAGAAGGAATCCAGGTCTTAGGCTCTGTGCCCTCTGAGTCTCCTTTCCTGGCTCCCTTTCGTTATTTTCTTGCTGCAGCTCTCCTGTGCCCTACTGTAGGTGTCCTTTGTTCTGGCCTCCTGGCTTCTTCCTGTGCCGCCATGCCCTGATTTCATAAAACATGCTCATCTGGACCTCTTTCTCCTGGCCTCGGCAGTCACTAGCTTGCCTGTCTCCTTAACAAGCTAATCCATGACAAAGGAATGGCAAAAATTACCGTGAGCAATGTTCAATACTCTCAGACATCAGTAGAACCTATTCAGACAGTGTTCTGTCTCTTTTAGTAGCTCCTGGTATGCGCCTTCGATCCTTTCTCACCAGGGAATTCACGGAGACCAGAGATGATTAAAAGAAACGTCCCTGTTCCCAACCTATGGAGATGTTCGTGTCAGAATCACCTCACTGTGAATCTTCTGTTTCCCACGGTGTCTGGGCTTTATTGCTTGTGCTGTGTTACAATGTTCACTTTCTTGGGTCTAGGATTTTCTCATAATGATGAGCACGAGCTAGGCTCTGCCTCCAGCAGCCTGGGGATTCGTTGTCATCTTTCAGGCCTCTTGGACTCTACAGACACCAGCACCCTTGACTTGAGGATGGCTGATCCTGCTGAGATCCCTAGGTTTCTAGGAGGCCACTTCTCGCTGTTCTCTCCCTGTTCTCCTAGGGATGTGATGGTGGAAGCAACTTTACATTTTCTGGGGGTTTTTTGTTTTTGTTTTTGAGACAGGGTTTCACTGTGCAGTTCAGGCGGGCCTTGATTTCACTACGTAGCCCAGGCTGGCCTCAAACTCGTGGCAATCCTGCTTCAGCCTCCTAAGTACTGGACATACAGGCATGTACCACCATGCCTGGCTTGTTTTTTGTTTGTTCCTTTGTTTTGTTTAGAGATGAGGTATCACTATGTTGCCCAGGTTGGCCTTGAACTTATGATCCTCCTGTCTCAACCTCACAAGTCGCTGGGATTATAGTCATACACCATTGTACTTGGCTAGTACGTTTAAGACATTTGGGGCGTGGTGGTAAACTATACATATTTACCATCTTTGCTGTTCTTAGGAATCCAGGTCAGCAGCACTAATTATGCTTTCAGTGTTGGCGACCATCAGCACTATTCATTTCCAAAATATTCTCCTCATCGCCATTAAAACCCTGGGACCATTAAATAATGACTGCCCATTGTCCTTGTCCCCAACCTTGATAACCTGTATGCTATGCCTGTCTATAAATTTGCCTATTTTAGGTACCTCATGTGAATGAATACTGTTTGTCCTGTCTGGCTTATTGCACTCAGCATGATGTTTTCAGAGTTCATCTATGTTATAGTGTGTATCAGAATTTCTTTCCCATTTAAGGTAGAATAAAATTCCATCTTATGGATGCACCACATTTTCTTATCCATTCATCTGTTGATAGACACTTGGGTTGTTTTCCCCTTCTGGTTATTGTAAATAATGCTGCTATGAGTATTGGGACCATGCAAGTATTGTTTTAAATTTTGGGGTATATATCTAGGAGTAAAATTGCTAGATCACATAGTAATTTTATGTTTAATTTTTTGAGGAGCCACCAAGCTGTTTCCATAGCAGCTGTACTATTTTATGTTCCTACCAGCCATGCACAGGATTAAAACTCTGGTTTGTTTCTTTGGACTTTTAATAAGATGAAAGCTACCTCTCACTGTACAGAAATCATGCCATATTGAGTTTCTCTGTTGGCATATCCTTTACCTATTAATTTGTTCAGCAAATACATGTATCAAGTATCTATGACATTTTGGGGAGGGTGGAGACCGAGTCCACAACCTGGAGCATGCTTAGCGTGTGCTCTACCACTGAGCTGCCCCCCAGCCATGGTTCCTGCTGCTCTTGACCATGGAAATTTATCCCCCTAGGTCCAGAGCTCATGGGGCCTCTTGTTTCCCACCAACTTCTCCGCCCGTCACTCTATTCTCCTAGCGAGAATAGAGGCTTTGAGGTGGGCACTCTGTCTGTGCTCTGTCGTTTGGATGCCAATGGTGGACAAAGAAACCCTCTAAAGTACAAAACAAATAAATACCTTGCTAAGCTTCACGTTTCCTCTCTGTGAGACGGCTCCTGAGTTTGTGTGATGCTGTGTCCCAGGCACCTAGCTAGCTCAGCATCTGGGCTGCGGTGGCTGTCAATCACGACTTCCTCTAGAAATATCTTAAATAAAGTTGCTGTTTGCAGTGTCACCCTGTTAAACTGATACTTACCTGTTTTAAAAGGCATTAAGGGGCCAGGGATATGGTTCAGTGGCATAGTACCTGCCTGGCAAGCTCATGGTCCTGAGTTCAATTCCTGGTGCTAGAAAAAAAATGCATTAAGTTGGAGGGTTCAAGGCTAATAATTTATTAAATGTGATGCCTATATTTTTGTAAAAGTTTAGTCTTAGGTCCTTGGTCAGGGATATCAACCTACTATAATGCAGCCTCTCAAGAAAATCAGGTGCAGTGTAAGTCTGTCTCTAGAACCCCCTGTTACGGTTTAGATCTAAATGTCCATTTAGAAGTCTTGCGTGTGGAAGGTGATTGGATCAAGGGGTGCTATATTCATCACTGGATTCATCCGTTGATGAGTCCAGTAGCTGGATGTGCTGGTGGGAGGTGAGGCTTGGGTGGAGGTGGTTACTGGGGGTGTGACCTGGAAGGGTGTCTCCTTAACCCTAGCTCCTCCCTTCTCTCTCTGCTTTCTGGCTGCCATGGGATGAAACTTATAGCAAGATACTCTGCCAGGCCGTCCCACCATGCATTTCTGTCTTGGAGCCAACCAACCATGGACTGAACCCACAGGAAACTGTGAGTCAAATAAACCTCCCTTCTTTTAAGTTGTGAATGTCTGTCAATTACTTTGTCCCAGTGATGTGAAAATGACTGATACAGCCCCCAGATGCAAATATTTGCAATCTGGTTTATATCCTAAGAACAATGTGAGGTACAGATCAAGTTGATTCTCTAACAGTGGGAATTCCAGGGATCCTGGTGAGCCAGGGATCAACCAACAAAGGCCCTCCCGCCAGACACGGGCTGCATCTTTTCTATGTAAATAATGGCTTAGCAGAACATCCACACCTGCTGATGTAGGCATTATTTCTGGTGGATTTTGTGCCACGAAGTGGGCAGAGTTGAATAGTTTTAACAGAGACTGAATTGCTCACAAAGCCATGTAAAATATCTATGTATCACTTTTCAAAAACTTTGCCAACCTCTACTAACGGTCGAGGCAAGGCGTGAAAGGCAGCCGCCTTTAAATTTTATGTTAGCCTTTAGCATGAATGTGTTGTCCCCAGCTGGCTGTTGTCAGGGTCACTGCTCTGGAGAGACCTGGGGTTTCTACAAGGAAGGATCTCGGTGCCGTTTACGAACAGGCTCAGGTAAACATTGCTGGATCAGGCCAGACTGAAATGTTGTAGCGAGATACTGTGCTTTAGTGGTGTAAGGAAGAATGCAGCTGTCTTACTTGGTTGCTGGCTCTGCTCCAAGTCATTTCTGTCCAGTAGTTCTGTCCTATCTTAGGGCCAGTTGTCACCTGCAGTTTCAAACTTGCATCAGCATACCCATTTTCCAGATTTCCAGGACATGATATATACCAGACCAGAAATGGCACCGTCCCTTCTACTCATTCAAAGGCTAGAATTTGCTCACACGACCAAGGAGCCTGGGAAGAAGGAGAAACAAGTGCGATCTCTGGCTGAGCAGCTAAGGTAGAATGCTCCACGGGTGTTGAGGGTCCCCCATGCTCCCTGGCCCGGGTTCTAGAGCTTCAGCGCTCCAAGGATGGCTCAGGCCGGGGTGGGAGGGCCTGGGTGGATATCCCACCTCACTTCTCACCCAGCTCAGCCGATCCCTCCCTAACACTTCCGCTATCGCCCACTGTCACTCCCTTTCCTCTTTCTAAAGCTTGATTTTCTCTTTTATCATATGGACCATTAATTCCTAGTAGGACGCCTGACTCTTGAAACTTGAATAATGGTACCAAACAGAGGTAGCTCCTGTTATTACCTTCATATTACAGATAAAGAAACTGGAATACAGAGCGGTTAAGTAGCTTACCCAAGGTGACAGCTAGGCATCAGTAGCCCTAGGCATGGTATTGTGGTGGCAAACCTATGGCAGGCGTGCCACAGCGAACTGTTTGTTACCATTGAAAGCTCCAAAAGGTTCGCCATCACTGGTGTCTATCCTAGGCTGGATGGAGATTTTTTTCCAAAGTTTGTCTAGGGAGTGAGCTATGAAAACGTTGCTCTTACCAAACCAGCTCCCTTGATTTGTCAAGGAATTCTTGCTTTCACATGTACAGAAATATTCTTTCCTAACTGTTGTTTATCTTTTAACTTTATCTAAGCAGCGTTGGTTCTTCTTTTCCTCTGATGGCTTGAAGGTTTATATTTTTATGCAGTGAAACCTGATGACCTTTTCCATTATGATTTCCTTCCCTTTCAGGCTAAATAAAAGAACCATCCTCCTGTGAGCTTGACGGTAAAATATGCAGTTCAATTTATTTTCCTCCAGCCTTTCTTCCTGTCTTTTTTTTTTTTCTGCAGTCTTTCGATGTTTAGGTTTTAAATATTATTAAGACTTCGACATCTCTAATTGTTTATGTCCGTGGCTGTCGAGGAAAATGAAGATTCTCATTGTGTTTGTCTTTGAAACTGCCAGGGAAAGTATTTATTTCACAGACTTAATGGAGGAAGTGAACACCACGCCTAGCCATGAAGAAGCCGTATTTATAGTGGGAGGCAGCCTTGACATTAGCTAGGCGGCCGCAGACAGCCGGGTGTGCGGGCGGGATACACCCAGGCAGGAGCTGAACTCCAGCTGTGGCTGGTGCTGTCCAGGTGCTTTCATCTGCTGATGAAAGCACACCCATCCTTCCCCAGGGGCAGTGGGTTTGTTTGGCCTGCTGAACCTTCACAGCTCGTCCTCCTCCGGAGAACACCCTCAGCCAGCCGGAAATCACCCTCCTTCGCCCTTGTATCCAGCAGCCGATGGTTATAGTTTTGAGATGCGATTTTTGCTGCAGAGTTACCTGTGGGCCAGGGCTGCCTTCTCCTGTCCTTCTCTGCTGGTGTGTCGTCCAGGAGATCACGTATATCCCGCCCTGTCTGGGCCTGGGCTTCTAGAAGTAAATGTGCTCTCCTATAAGCAACATTCTGGCCGATATTTTTTTTTTTTTTTGTTCCCGGGATTGGACTTCCGGCCTTTGCCTTTGCCGGGCGGGCCTTTTGCGGTTGGGTTTTTTTTCGGGCCTTGGCCGATGCATTTTATAATGTAAAATGTAACATGCAAAAAATACATTTTGTAATCTTTGTAGATATCATAAATTCAAGGTTAAAGAGAGTTTTTTTTAACTTTAAATGTTAAAATTTAGGATTGTAAGATATAATAAGATCATACTTAAACTTGAGAACTTTGATTGACCCATCTGGATAATAGTCATTATTCCTTGTTTTTTTGTTTGTTTATTTTGTTTTTTTGAGACAGGGTCTTGCTATGTGGTTCAGGCTGGGCTTAAACTCACTCTGTAGCCCAGGCTGGCCTCAAACTCACGGTGATCCTCCTGCCTCAGCCTCTGGAGTGCTGGGATCACAGGTGTGCATCGCCATGCCCGGCTAGTCTTTGTTTTTCTGTTTATGGGGTTGTAAATATTTTCTAATCCATTTTTCTCATGTTACTGAGAAAAGAAATACAACTCCACGACTGTAAATTTTCCACATACCTTTGTCAAAGAGGTAACCCTCTCTCAAGCCTTCCCATTAGCACATTGGCTGGCGTGTCTCTTTTAATTTCAGTCAAGCTGTAGCAAAATAACTCCACAGTGACATGAATGTATTATGTTCTTCACGCTATGCCCAGCACCCACTATGGGATTATGTCTCCTTTCTCCCGTGGTCATTGTTTTCTAGATACTATATGACGCAGACACCACCACATCACTTTCCTTCCCAGGCCTGGCCAGGAATTTGGCCACGCTGTCCTTCCTGTGTCAGAGGAAGCTGATACTGTGACTTGCTCAAGCCAGGGACCAGGTTGCACACTCAGAATCCTGGGTACCAAGAGTGTTCCCAGCCCCAAAGGGCAGCCCACCATCCTGGACTTGCACACGCAGCTGCTGGTGTTCGTGTCACCGACCTGCCGAGCTGCGACCCTTTCCTGAAGCCTCTGAAGTCTGCCGCACTCCTCTGGCTTATTAAGAGGGAACACGGTACGCGCCGTGTTTGGAAAGTGAACTCTGGCCCTGCTGGGTCTTGCCGTGGGTGCCTCTCTCTGTTCAAACACAACAGCTGGAAGGTGGCTCCGTAGTGATTTATTGTTTGCTTTCTTGATTTAGTTTCTCATCGCAAGCGCTCCAGGGGTCGGTTTGGAAACCTTCTCAAGCAGCTCCCTTTGGGGCACAGAAAGGGTGGGGAGGAGGCGAGCTAGGGACTGAAGGGTTTTTGAGGAAGAGGAAGAGGAAGGAGAGGCAGGAAGAAGGGCTGCTGGTGTGCTTGGATCCTGAACTGACCCATGTTTCCTATTTTTCTTTTTGTTGGTACTGGGAATTGAACTCAGGACCTTGTGCTTGCCAGGCAGGTGCTTGTGCCGCTGAGCCATATCCCCGGGCCTGATCCATGTTTTCTGAATACTGTTACATTTCTCCCTGGCTAGGCTTCTTCTCCCTCCAAAGAGAAGCACTCCTCCTCCACCCCAAAAGAAATGCATAGAAAAGGCACCGACGTGGGGTTTGGGGTTCGTCCGACATGGTTTTGAGCCCACTGTTTCCGGCCTGTTAACCCTGGCGCCATGCTGCTGCCTCGGATGGGTGGCGCGGCACATCACTCAGGCTCTGTGTTAGGTGGGTCCAGCTAGGTCTCCTCTTCCCAAAACCAGGTAGACTCAGAAGATGTCTCTCCTCAACCCGCAGTCCCTCTGAGCTTCCCTAATCACTTGGCCACCTTGGTTTATGACGCCAAGGACCAATGTTTTCAAGACAAAAGTGCCATGTCTGGCTGGCTTGTCACAACCCCAAGTCACTACCAAAGTCATCTAGTCTGACGCAGTGCTCGCAGAGCGGGTGGAGGAGCTGTTGGCACTTTTATTATCGCTACCTTCATGTTATAACTGAGGCACAGGAAAGTTAAGTAACTTGCCCAGGATCACACAGCCAGTAACTGACATAACTAGGATGTGTCCTAAATGGAAAAAAAAACCCCAAAAACCAAACAAAAAACCAACTGTAGGACTCTGTTATGTTTTCCTTATGTTCAAGGTTAAGTTACTTAGGTTGCTTTGCACCTAGGTAGGTATCTGTCTTGATATATTTTGCTGAATCATTTTGTAATATTTTTCCAAAATGATGATAGCAGAATAAGTCTTTTATATACAAACTTCCTAATCTGGTTCAAAACAAGAATCATTTTGGCGCAATTATTTGAGCGTTCCTTCGCTTCTCTCAACAGTCTCTCCAAGCCTCCGTTGTTCAAACGCTTTTTCTTCTGAAGTGCCTGTTGATCAGTTCAGTTGTATTTGAGTCACAGACTCACACAATTAGCAAGCGGCCGCTCGGAAGGACGAGACTTACAAGCAAGCACCTTAGCATGAGGAGGAGAGACATTTGCTGAGTATTTGATGATATTAGTGATATTTTCATCTTAAGCTGACCTTTGCTTCCCTAGGTCGCTTGGTAACAGCAGGGACATAGATAAGGAAGGCTGAGCCACCGAGGCCCCCCTGGCATTTCACAGCCATGAACCATCCTGCCTTCCCCAAAGGACAGCCCCCAGTGAGCTGATCTGACGAGGGTATCCGGGGAGATATTGAGGCGGACAGACTGAGACTGGCCCAGTGATCTCTGCCTCTGGGGACGCCTGTTCCTTTGTGATTCCTTCTCCTGGCTGGTGTGGGCGGGACCGGTGATTTGCTTGCAGCCGACAGGTGATGGGACGGCTGTGATCGCGTGTACCTCAGTGCGCTGCAGAAGATCGTGACGTCCTCCACGCTCTCAGACTCCTGCTTGCCAACTTCCGCTTCTGTATTATTACCTGTGGTTGCTTACATCTTGATTGCAAAGAACTTATTGAGTATATTTGAGAGAACTTCCAGCTCATGGCCCTACAACTTAAATGTGAACAATATTTTAAGCGAAGCCAGTTAGACTTTCTTTGTGGAGAAGAGAGTAGGAACCTGAAAGATAAGGGCTCGCATAAGCGGAGTCGGAGTTGGTGCCCGCAGCGTTTTATGTCTAGATGTCCCTCCAGAGCCTCTGCTCGCAGGTAGGCTTTGCGGGAGGCCGTTGGGTCTCGGGGCATCTAGAGCTACCTGTGCTTTCAGGAGGCAGGGCCTGGAGGAGGAGGCCGGCGCTCCGGGTGTGACTGAGGGGGTCTCCCTCCCGGGCCGCTCCCTTCTCTCTGCTTCTGGCTGTGAGAGGTGAGCGTCGCTCCTCCACTCCCCCCTGTGCCGCCGTCCTGCCTGGGAGCCGGCCAGCCACGCACCAAAATGTGAGCGGGAACAAACTTCTTTAAATTGTGGGTGCTGGATATTTTGTCCGAGCGATGAGAAAGTGCCCGGTGCGGGATCAAAAGAGCCCAGAGATGCGTGCAGCAGCTACCGGAATGAGGCAGTGGAAACTGGGGCTCGTGGGGCGTCGGGTCACCGCCTGTGAGCTCTGGAGTCGGGAGGTCTCGAGCCGTCGCTGCCACCTCCTGGCCGAGGGACCTTCTGCAAGCCGCCTGGCTGCTCCCAGCCCCCGTTCCTCGATCGCGTCGTCGCTCCCAGGCTTTGTGAATGGCTGTGGAATATGCTCCTTCTCGCATAGCAAGTTTTATTTGTGGATTTAGTTTACCTGGAAGTTTGTGTTTGAAACACAGTTTAATTTCCCAGATCATCTGGTGAACGGAAGTCAGGGACACAGTCCCGCGTGTCACATCTGCAGGCCGGCATAAGAGCAAACAGTGACGATGGGTTTAAACATTTTAATAACCAACCAGCTTCAGTTTAAGATTCATCTCATGACTGGTAAGAATGGGAAAGAGCCCGAAAAGCGTGAAGGGTGGATGAACTGTCACGGTGAATTTAGCTCCTGTTGGGAGCTGGTCGTACGTGTGAGGGCAGGACAGGGCCAGCGGGCCTGGAGCAGTCAAGCTACCTCAGTCTTGAGAAAAGCACCCTGCCTGGGCAATTACAGTCGTTAGTTACTAGGCAGCGCTGTCTCCCTGGATACTACCTTTGCAAGGGTATAAATAAATACCCTACTGTTGTAGTTCAGTGCTCTAGCCCATCAGGCAAGAGGCCGCTCCCCCGACCCCAGCTTTTGTCTCTTGTCTTTATTTACTAAATCCCCTCGCCGTTTCCTCCCGGGGACCACTGAGAGACCACCGAGCCACACTACAAGTTCCAAACGTCATTAGCGAGGAAGCTAATAACGTCTCCACGGCTAGCCTGATGGCCTTTCCACGGGTGAATTGATTTGCTAGATGTTCCGCTGGGTTACTCCCCACCAGGCTGTGGAAAGTGTGTCACTTAACTGGGTCAACCAATCCCCGGACTGAAAGTGAGCTTGTAAAAAATGTCTATTTCCTTCCCAAACGAGCTCAACAAAAATGGGCAGCTGTCTTTGGTTAACCACTCAGAGGCCCTATCTTTTTACAGAGGTGACTTTCAGACCGGTGATCGAGGCATACAAGCTTTTTATTGTCCCATTCTACTTTTCTGAATTAAAAGAAAAATCTTAGCTGGCTAAATTATTTTAATTATCATTTTTGTCAGGACGTGACTGCAATACATAACGATTGCACTCATCACGGGGAGCCGGGGCAGGCACATACACATCTTAATTCTTTCTCTTCCTCCCATCTCCTCCCTTCCCGCTCCCTAAACCTCTTGTCTCCTTTCCATTTGCACAAGATCGATCTCCCTATTCCCTATTATCCATCGTTTATTTTGCTCTTTCTTTTATTTATACTTCGGGTTTCTCCTATGAGAGAAACTATTCAAAATTTCAGCTTGCGTGTCTGATTTATTTCACTTAACATTATGGTCTCGAGGTGCACCCTTTTAAAATACTATTTTTAGTAGTGAAATTTCACAAATACCTCTTGAGCTGTAGGGAAGACTTTGAAGAATAGCAGTTCCACGTGTAATTCAATTTTATTCTCCTCGGTTATTTTATTATGTCACTTTCTCCCTTTTTTCAAGTAAATCTAATGCTACAAACTTGATTTCCTCAGGTCTGTCTGGCCTGTAGGTAGGTTGAAATGGAGGCACCTTCACGGTGATAACCTGCATTTTGCTGAATCTAACTTAACCTTTCATTCCAGAGTCTCGAGGTCTCCAGTCTGAGTTATCTTTGAAAGTACTCAAAGTACAAGTTGCGGAGTGGGTCCACTACCGTTGCTAAGCAACACGATGCCTTCCGGTACCCTAGGCAACTCCCCCATTCATTTGAGATTGTGCGCTTCCACCTCCCATGCTGCTGGTGCCCACAGGGGTGGCCCTGACCTCTGTCCCAACAACGCCATCTTTCCATGATCCCTTTGAAATGCCAGAGCACGTACATGTTACTGCAGCCCCACGCATGCCAGAGCTAAGCTGCACCCCTTCCAGAAGAGAAGGAAGGCTCTGCTGTGTGGCATTTGTCTCCTGGGCACCCAGGCTGTGCTTCTTCAGGAGGGAGCCTTTGTAAAACAGAGGCTTCAGCGTCCCTTTGCAGGATTTCTTTTCAGTGTGGGGCTGGTGGGGCCCCTTTCCCAGTTCTGCCCTCCCTTCTTCCTTCCTCTCATGCGAGTCGGTCCTCGTGAATCGCTGCCTTCCTTGCGGTTCAGCAGTGCATTTGTTGCACCCTTTCCGTCCCCAAGAACAGCCATCAACTCGGGCCAGGAGCAACAGCGGCTCTCAATTATAAAGCTGTGGCAGTGACTGGAGAAGAGAAACGCAGAACGGCGGCTGGGCTGGAGGAGAAGCTAACCCAGAGGCCTGAGCCGTCCTGGTGCCGTCTCTCCGCTCATATCCGCGGGCTTTCCACATAGGGGAAGCTGCTCCGTGCGGGGTCTGTGGGAAATGCCGTGAGGCGCTCCTTTCCGAGGCGCGCGGTGACTGGGCTGGTGGGGAAAGCTTGGGGCTCCATGTTGAGTTTGGAGACACAGCGGGCGCCAGCGCAAAGCTGAGTTTTGACCAGATGGGGGTTTCTCCTGAGGGTGGTGAGTGGCTGCTGGAGAGGGGGGAGCAGAGAAAACAGGTTTATTTAGGTTGGGTATCCGAGATGTTTGGGAGCAGAGGCGTTTGGGATTTCTGGTTTTCTCCCCCAGGTTTTAGAATATTGCATATACATAATGAGGCATGTTGGGGTGGGACCGAGTGTAAGCACAAAATGTGGCTAGGATTCATGTGCGTCTTATACGTATACTCCGTAGGCCGTTGTATAAGTATATTTAGCGCACCTGTGTTTTGAGTGTGACTGTCGTATGAAGTCAGAGCAGAATTTTCCAGCCGTGGCATCACGATGGCACGCTGAAGTTTTGTATGTGGCTTTTCACAAGTTTTGTATGAGCATTTCAGATTTCAGATTCGTGATGCTCAGCCTGCTGTGGTTGTGGCTTTCATGCTCACGGTACCCAGAGAGTGAATGGAGGGAGTGAGACCAGAGACAGGGGTCAGCACTGCGCCTGCGTCTGGGAAGGGGTTCGGAAGAGAGGGAGGACTAGTCGGCAAACTAGTTAAGGGGCAGAGTCCATAAGACTTTGCCACGGAGAGAGGAGGAGGCTCCAGAGCGGCTGCGGGCTGCTGGCCTCGCGCCCTGGGAGCGTCGGGTGATGGTGCCTGAGCCGGGGACGTGGGACAGGGAGGAGATTTTGTCTGGGAGCAGAGGAAATGGCTCTCTTCTCACAGCCTGGCTGGGACTGAGCTGAGTGACCACAGAGCAAATTAAGTCAACTTTGTGTAGTTGAGCTGAAGATGTTTAAAGAACCCTCAGGTGAGGACAGCAGGAAGCCACGGGCACTTAATTCTGTCCCTCTGGGAGTGCTGATCGGGAGTCAGGGCAGAGCCGGGGCCAATCCGTATACCCTGTGTGGCCTCACTGTGGTACGGAGTGGAATCACCTGCGGAGAGCACAGGGGAGAGCAGCTGGTGCAGGATGGGAGCCAGGGAAAGGCAGCGTTTGCAGGAAGGGCGGGTGGGATGGAGGAGGCGGAGCCCAGGAAGGAGATGGAGAGATTGATAACCAGCAGTATTAACATGCAACAGGGAGGGTCAGTGACATGACTAAAAGATGTCCATTCACTCATTCATTCATTCATTCATTCATGCATTCATTTAGCTAAGTATCTACTGAGAACCTACTGTGCTCAGCATAAGTAAAAACACAGAGAACGGCTCAGTATGTTCTCACTATTAAGAGCTGAGGCTCTGGAGCCAGGCTGCCTCGATTTGAATCACAGCTCCACAGTTTCCTTATTCTCAGCCTTAGGACAAGTCATTGCCCTCTCTGGGTTTCCATTTTCTCTTCTGTAAAATGGCGGTGACTACAGTAATTGTGTCACAAGAGTGCCAGGAGGATTAACTGCCTGGCATATGGTAATTACATAATAAATGTTTATTCTAATCTTGTATCAGCTACTCATCCGGGCTCCAGGCTTACAGCTGCCAACCAGACAGGCCAAGTCCCTGCTCCTGTGTAATTTACATTTTGTTTGAGACAGGGGAGCACACATCGTAAACAAACCAACCAACCAACCACAAAGCACAAGAAAACAGGAGGTAGGGCTGGGGATTTAGCTCAGTGGCACAGCGCCTGCTTGGCAAGCATGAGGTCGTGAGTTTGATTCCTGGGACCGGAAAAAAACCAAAAAAAAAAAAAAGAAGGAGGTAGTGCCAAAAAGAAAAAGAACACAGTGTGACATGATGGGGTGCCAAGATGGAGCGGCCAGGGAAGTGTGATGGTTTCTATCTAGATGTCCCCCCATGAGCCTCACGTGTTCACAGGGGGAGCTTTTGGCAGGTGACTGAACCTTGGGGCGCATGACTAAATGTCATGTTGGGAGACGGGGCCCGGCTGGAAGAGGCAGACCCCAGCGTGTGGCCCAGAGGGTCTCTCCCACCCTCTCTGCTTCCTGCTGCCCTACGCAGATGGCTTTTCCTCCATGCACCCTTGCACTGTGCCTTCCCACCTGGGAAGCAGCCCACTCTGGACTGAACCTCGGAAAACATCAGCCGAAATAAACTTGTCCATTAATCAGTGGGTGTTGGGTATTTTGTCCCGTGGTGGGAAAGTGAGTAAGACACAAGGCCTCTCAGAGGAGGTAGCATTTATGCTGGAACCTGAAGGAGAAGGAGGGTGAACCTGAGGAATATTCAGGAGCAGAGCATCCCAGGTCAGACTGGGTCAGTGCAATGACCCTAAGAGAGGAACAAGCGTGGGTCTCCGGGGAAAGCAGGGACACACACCCATCAGACTTAGGCCCATGCTCCGTTCACCTCTGACACCGATCATATTAAAGCTACAGAGAAACAGGAAGTCCTGAAGCTCTGAAGGCAGATGTCACTGGGCAGGTGGATGGGGAAGCTGTTCGCTGTGTATTCTAACCCCTTTGAGTTGGGAAAGTTAAAACCACCTTCTTTGCCTCCCTTGCAGCTAGCTTGATATTCATGATGTGGTTTCTTCCAGCTTGAGAGGCACAGATGGAACGTGGTAGTGGAGCCCAGAGACCAGATTCTGTCCTGCTCTCAGTTGTAGAAGCAATTGGTTCTCCTTGGTTTGTGCAAAATCACTGGCACCTTGCAAGAGGGCATTTTGTTTTTGTTTTTGTCTTTTTCATTTTATTTTATTTTATTTTATTTTATTTTATTTTTTGGTTTTTTGGTTTTTCTCCGGTACCAGGAACTGAACTCACGACCTTGTGCTTGCCAGGCAGGCGCTTTGCCGCTGAGCTAAATCCCCAGCCCCTTGTTTTTTTCATTTTAGAGACAGTGTCTCACTCTGTAGCACAGGCTGGTCTTGAACTCACTATGTAGCCCAAGTCAGCCTCAGACTCTCTCTGGTGATCTTCCTGCCTCAACCTTCCAAGTGCTAGGACTACAGGCATGCACTACCATGCCTGATATGAGCGCCTTGTTTTTGATTGCATTGTTTCTGACTAAGTAAAATCTTTCTCCTAAAGATTCTATGGACAATGGGGCCAAAACATATGCTGGAGGAAACAGCCTATTTAACAAATGGTGCTGGGAAAACTGGCTATGCACACGCATGAGACTGAATCTAGATTCTCTCTCTCACCCGGTACTAAACTAAAATCAAAATGGATCAAAGTTAAAACAGAAACTAAATATTAAAACAGAAACACTAACTCCATTAGAAGAAAAATAGATAAAACTCTTAAATTCATAGGCATAGGCAGGACTTTTTTTTTTTAAACAAAACTGAAGTTGTGTAAGAAAAAACACCAAGAATCAACAAATGGGATTATATCACACTAAAAAGCTTTTGTACAGAAAAAGAAATAGTCAACCGAGTGAAGACACAACCTACAGAATGGGAAAAAGTTTCGCCAGCTATTCTTCGGGCAGAGGACTAGTATCTAGAATATATAAGGAACTCAGAAAAATTAGATCCCCCCCTAAATAAAAGACCCAATTAAAAAATAGGCAACTGAAAAGAACAGACACTTCCCAGAAGTACAAATGGCCACTAGATACATCTCTGGCCATTAGAGAAATACAAATTAAAACAACACTGAGATTCTGGGTTACTCCGGAAACAACAGCCATCTTCAAGAGACTGGATAATAACAACTGTTAGTAAGGTTGTGGGCAGACTGAACCCTTCTGCAGTGTAAGTGGAGTGTAAACTAATACAACCTCTATGAAGATCAATGTACAGATTCCTTGAAAGCTGAAACTTTGACTCAGCTATTCCCCTTCTAGGTATCATCCTGAAAGGGTTAAAGGCATCATATTACAGTGATCCACGCACAGCTATGTTGATAGCGGCACAGCTCATCGTAGCTAAATCTTGGACCCATCCATCAACAGACGGATGGGCAAAGAAATTTACACACAGTGGAGTACTCTTCTGCCATAAAGAAGGATAAACTTGAGTCACTTGTAGGAAAGCAGGTGCATCTTGAGACTATAGTATTAAGTGAAATAAATGAGACACACAAGCTTAACTATTCCATAGTATCTCTTACAGGAGAAGCCCAAAGTATAAATAACTTAAAGAGCAAAAGAAAACATAGACAGTAGAAAACAGGGAGATAGACCTTTTACAAAAAATGGAAAGGGGATTGAGAGATGGGGGGGAGGGAGAGAAGGGGGAGGGGAACAAAAAGCATGAAGATATTGTGGGGTGAACGTGTACAACACCCCCCTGATGAATGTAACCATTACGTACAGTAGATGTGTTCCAATAAATATTTTAAAAGGCAACAACACAGATTCTGTGAGCTGCTTCATTTTTTCACAGGTTCCCTTCTGCTTAGTGGAGCCTAAGTGATTGTATCCTCTGCAGCTGAGACTCTGTCCCGCGTCCCGCGCTCCTCTGCCTGCGCCCTGCACGTGGATGGCGAGAAGGCGCAGAGACAGCTGAGCTCTGGTCACCCTCCCACGCGGTGTCGCACTCTTACTCCCACGGCAGCTGTGAAACAGTGAGGAGGAAGAGCCCCGCTTCTTCTGAGCTCTCCCGGCTTCCCCCTTCCCATCCCCCTCCGCCACCAGCAGGACTGCAGCCTAGAGCACGGGTCCCTCGTGACACAGCCCCGGGCTTAGCCTTCCGGGCCAGGCATGCAGAGCAGGCGGGGATGAACACTTGGCACAGTCCTGTCGGCAGGTGCCACCAGGCCCTAGGTCTTCCCACACCCTAGGACAAGCCGGCCACCATGGCGAGCAGGTTGGCAGCAGTTTAAGCCCACGGAGAGCCTGGACCTTCCTGCAGGGGCAGCAGGGAGGAGCAGCCCAGCTGTGGCTTGGACACGATGGAGGATGCTCTGTCAGCGCGGGACTTGGTGCAAAACTCACACCGGAACACACCCTTCCTTTGCCCAAGGGGCCAAGAAGATGGCCTGCTTTTCCTCTTCCCCGCTTTACGGCTGCTGCGAGAGCTGCCGAGTGGGAATCACTGAGGCTGGGGCACGGCTGTCCCCCTGCACCTTCCAAAGGTCCTGCTGCAGAGGGCCAGGGGAGGGTGGCACCAGAACAGGGGCTGGGAGGAGGCGGGACTCGTCTTTTCACACTGTCACCTTCTCCGGCTCTCAGTCTGAATGGCATTTTGTCACACTGTCTGCTGACCACGTCAAGCAGGGATTCGTCCTGCGATGGCCGATGTTATACGTCACCTTGACGGGGCCGACGGGTGCCCAGGCATCTGGCAGCGCATTCTTCCTGGGCTTGGTGGTGAGCGGACTCTGGACCGGGTCGGCCCTCGGGTTGGTGGGCTGAGTGACGAAGTTGGCCTCCCTGCCGCAGGTGGGCGCTGTCTCGTCTGTGAGGGCCTGAGGAAGAGGGTGAATCTGTGCTCAGCTTGAGCTGGGACATCCGTCTTCTCCTGCCCTGGACACTACCCCTCTCAGTCCTTCGGATTTAGCCTGGAGCTACAGCACGCGCCTGGCTTTCCTGGTTGTCCATCCTGAGATGGCAAAGCTCGGGGATCCTTGGCTTCCACACTCTGTGAGTCGTTTCTCATACCCAATCTCCTTCAGTCTATCTGCATAGTTCTGCTCCTCCAAAGCACCTGAAACAGTGCAATTTTCCTACTTTGTCTATGTTCTCAAGCCACCGAACACCCGGGCAGCAGAGTAAATAATACTACAGCCAGAGGGACTTGAGTTTGACACCCTACTTGAAAAGACTGAATAGAGCTTTTGTTTTTTCTTTTTCTATTTGAGACAGAGTCTCACTATGCAGTTCAGGCTGGCCTTGAACTCATTTTGTGGCCCAGGCTGGCCTCAAACTCACAGCGATCCACCTGTCTCAGCCTTCCGAGTGCTGGGATTCTGAACATAGATCTGATTGTATTTATAGGAAGTGTTTGGGATAGATAATTCTACAGAGTAGAAAGTAGACCAATGGTTGTCAGGAACTGGGAAAATAGGGAATGGGGAATGACTGCTAAACATTTCTTTTGGGGGTAATGAAAGGTTCTGCATTTCATTGGGGTGCTGGTTGCACACTCTTTAAATATATTAAAAATCGTTGCATTTCAGACTTTAAAGTGTGAGCTGCAGAATATGTGACATAATCACAACAAATCCATAACAGAAGAAAGACCCCTTTGGTAGCGTCTGCAGCTATGAAATGGGCACAGTAACATATTTGCCAGTGGATTCCTAAACTTTTAAAATTAAAGTGGAAGCCGGGCATGGTGGCACATGCCTGTAATCCCAGCACTTGGGAGGCTGAGGCAGGAGGATCCTTGTGAGTTCGAGACCCATCTGGGCTAGAAAGTGATCTCAAGCCCAACCTGAACTGCATAGTGAGATACAGTCTCAAAAAAAGATAAAAAAACCAAAAACAAAAACAAAAATAAAGTTGAAGTGGAATTGCTATAAAGCTAAACGTTAAAGTAGAAGGGATCCTTAGACATCAGTCTGGTTCTACTTTGTGATTCTGCAAATAAGAACTCAGTGACACACTAGAAAATGCCACTGTCAAGGGAGGTCTGAAGGAGTTTCCAAGAGAGTGAGAGCTCACGAGTGAAGGTGAGATCGCAGGACGAAGCGGCTTTGTCACACCGCCTCATGAGGCAGCGGCACAGAGCCTGGCTCGGTCCTTTGCAAAATCAGCAGGAGAAAGAGCAGTTACGTAACTCACTCCCATGTTCGCGAGGTCTTGCATGTTCACAAGAGTCTAGCTTCATACAGCTGATGACTTTAAAATTCCATTAAAATTTTCTAGGTAGATTTTTAAAAAAACAATATAATACTTGTTTTCCTAAATCCTAGAAACAGTTGAAAATATTAAATACTAATACTGCTCCAAATCATCAGTTTTTGAAAAAATTCCACCTTTCATTATATACACCACACACACACAAATGCACAAATAATTCTAAGATATACTTTTTTTTACAAGCTAACATCCGTGAGTAGAACATACCTTATAAAAAGTGATTTGTTCTAATTTAACTGACAGAATTATTTGAATTTTGCATAAAGTAATTGTGTCTTAAAAACAGTTGACAGAAAATATGGTGTTCATATACATATAAATCTAAGAGATGAGGTAGAAATTTGTGCGTGTTGAATTTTCAGAAATACTAAAGGCATCATTGGTGACTTAGGGTCAAGAATCAGAGTTAAGTGCAGGGGATGTGGCTCGATGGTAGAGTTCTTGCCTTGCATGCCCAAGGCTCTGGGTTTGATCCCCAGCACCACAAAAAAATCAGAGATGACACCTCTACTGGGGCACTGTCCTGGATGTGGACAGAACATGCCTGTTTAAACCTGGGAAGAATACTCTGGTTTCTCTTCAGATTGTAAAAATCTTTCACCTTTTTAAACCTGGGAAGAAAAGCATGAACTCAGCATTTTAATATATCTAAACATTTGGTTAGATATTCCTGGGCCTTTCAGGAAAAGAGAACTGAGCTATCAGGTGCGTTCGCATTTGACACTTGGAATGAATGTTCACAGTGCAAAACATTGAACTTGGACTGCTGGGAGATGCTGTAGAAACCTAGCACGGACTGCCCCCTCCTGCCTGAATCAGCCAGGCCTTCGTCTAAGAGCCTCGCCTTGTTAAGGGCTGACGGGAACCAGCATTCAGCATCCACAGCAGACTGGCTCCAGGACCTCCCTGAGGTCACCAAAATCTAAGGATCCTCCAGTCTCTCATATAAAGTGGCGCAGTATTTGCATGTAACCTATGCACATCCTTCCGTATACTGTACTTTGTATCACTTCTAGATTATTTTTAATACCTAATGTATTATAAAGCTATGAAAATACTTGTTATACTATATTGTTTAAGGAATAATAACCAAAAATCCCCTGCATGTGGTCAGTACAGACACCGCTGTTTACTATTTTGCATCTGCAGGTGGCCGGATCCGGGCATGCAGAGCACTGCTGGCCTTGGTTGCTCATGGCTGTGCCAAAGCGCCTGGCTGCATGCTCCTTCCATCCTCGTGTTCACAGGCTAGCTGGGCCTCGGAACCCGGCCTGCCTAGTGCACTCAGTTCTGAAGGCCTCCTCTTCTCAGTGGGGGGCCCTGACTGGACAGGAGAGGGCGTCAGACGCTGGGAGGCCTGCAGGGCTGGCCTTCCGAGCTCACGCGGAGTTTCCATAGAAGTGGCATCAGGATGCATTTGTTTTCTTCTTCACTTGAGCAGTGAGTTCTGTCATGTTAGAGTAATGTCCCCAGACACGTTTCCATCAGGAGCTCACAGGGAGGCAGAACACACAGCGAGACCCAGCGTGGCTTTGCCCATGGGCCTCCGCGGCCAAATGGAGCTCAGCGGGGCTACAAAACACAGACGCCAGGCAGCCAGGAGAGATCGGTGTAGGTCACCTGGAGTTCCAGCTCCCAAGATGAGGAGGAGAGCAGTGCAGTCTCCTGCGAGCCTGGATGTGTGCGGGGAAGCTGAGGCGTCCCCAGGGGTGTTCGCTGGGCTGACCCGGGAGTGTCTGGAAGGCTCTTTCCAGTCTCCCACCTGCCAGATACTTATGGGGCCTACTGTGTGCACAGAGGGTAGAGCGGCCCGTGGAGCAGACGCAGTTTCTGGCCACACAGACCTTCCTTCTAGGCAATGGAGACGACAAGCAGCTACGTAAATAGGGTGCACGGTGCTCTGATGAGTGATAAACCCTGTGGGAAAGCCGGGCGGAACAGGCGCGCCTGGGGTGGGCTGGGCTGGGGTGTGTGCTGCTGTTTCACACAGTTCCCTCTGCTCGGTGAGGTCTGAGCTGGGGTGGAAGGACCTGAGGTGTGAGTCACAAGGACACCGTGGTGTGCGTATCCAGGAGAGAGGAGAACATGTTCAAAGGTCCTAGTGCAGCAGGGCGCGTGTGAGGCCTGGCACCTGGCTGGTGCAGGCCGAGGTGGGGTAGGGGTGGGAGGTGAAGCCCCGGAGCTGGGGAGAAGCAACATGTCATAGCAGGTGCTTGGTCATGGTGAGCTTTGACCTTCCTCTGAGATGGGAGGCTTTGGAGGAGCCTAAAGGATGTGATTTACTTTTACAGAATTGGGAATGGAGCCCAGGTCCTTTGCACTCAGCTATATCCCCAGCCCCTTTTTACATTTTCTCTTGAGAGACAGGATCTCACTAAGTTGCTGAGTTGCCTCGGCTGGGCTTGAACTTGAGATCCTCCTGCCTCAGCCTCTCAGAATGCTGGGATTACAGGTGTGTGCCAGCATGCCGAAATCTGACTTATGTTTTAACAGAATTCTCATAACTGCTGGGTAAAGAATAGACCACGGCAGGTGGTAAGACAAAGCAGGGAGACACAAGCCTGCCACCATGAGTGGAGAGGGTGTGGGCGAGGATGGTAGGCTGAGGCGCTGGGAGACGTCTTTACTCCGGGTGGGGTCCGAAGGTGTAGGTGAGACTCTGGGCCTGCACAGCCAGAAGAATGGTGCTGTCCCATCAGAGCCAGGGGCACTGGAGGCCAAACAGGTTCTTTGGATCAAGTGCAGTCTTGGAGCTGTTGAGTCTGCGATGCTTCTTCGATACCCACATGGAGGTGCAGGGCAGACAGTCGTGGCTCTGAGGTCAGAGGAGAGGTCTGGGCCACAGACAACTTTAAGAATCATCAGCCTGTGGACAGTCCCCTACTTAAACCCTAATTACTGATGCCAACCGGTTACCTCAATTAACATTTAAAAGGATCTTTGTGGGACAAATTCTCCACTTGCAAGATTGACGTGGGGCTTTTTATCTTTTAAAAATGTTGACACATTGCCAAAAGCTTTTCAGACTTAAAGCTAGAGCTGCCTTTTTGAGATCTAATTCCCAGGACAGCTCCACAGTAGCCCCGTATGCCTGATGACAACAGTTATGTCTTTTTATATGGACTGGACAGAACCTTCCCACCCCATCTTGTATTTACACAGTGATTTCTTCACTTTGGATTCCTTATCGCCCATCCGAACCAGTGTAAAATGCCTATGAAAAAAAAGCTGATTGAAAGCCCAGGGGCTTCAATCTTGTTTGTTTGTTTTTTTTTGGTTTTTCTCCGGTACCGGGAACCGAACTCACGACCTTGCGCTTGCCAGGCAGGCGCTTTGCCGCTGAGAGGGCTTCAATCTTAATCTTCGCATGTTAGGAGTGATGGGAGTGGATCACAAGGGCAAGCAATGACAAAGCACAACAAATCCCAGCCCCACTCCACTCCTGTGGCCAGTGGCCAAAACAGAAAGAAAAAAAAAAAAGGTCAAAAGATCAGGGAACTAAAGCATTAAGTGAATTCACCACCAAGGTATAGACTGCTTGTATTTACATTGCTTTTAGTGGAACTAGGGGGATGATCTGTTTTGAAAATGCAAACCAGTTTGCCTCCAGTTGTTTAATCTGGAAGGTGAGCATTTTAAGTGAAATAAACATCTTTATAAAGTTAAAAAAAAAAATCATCAGCCTCTCCAGGAGGATCGTTGCGAGTTCGAGGCCAGCCTGGGCTGCAAAGTGAGCTCAAGACCAGCCTGAACTGTATAGTGAGACCCTGTCTCAAAAAGACAAAAAGTAAACAAACAAACAAGAATCATCAGCCTCTCGGTGGTATTAAGGGACTGAATGAAATTGTGGGGAGTGAGTGCGTGAAGAGAGGACCATGGAGGACAGAGTCCCAGGGCTGCCTCCTGCACACACCCTGTGCTGGCGGGCAGCCCTGCATTATGCTGCCCCAGGGATTACAGTGTGTCATCTCGACTTGAGCAAGAACCGCCTAGCGGATTAACAAAGCTCCGGGTGTCAGCGCTGAGCGACATGTGGGCTGCAAACTGAGAAGGGAAGATCCAGCCGAGGTGTGGGCGGCACCGACGAGCAGGCTTGTAGCCCGCGTGGAATGAAAAGGGAAAGAAGAAGGAAGTCCGCCCTTTTCTTTGGAGGAGCTCTGGTCTTCACCACCACTTTGGATGCTCATCTCCAGGCTCCCAGCGCAGACCCTTTAGCTTTCAAACAGGGATTCGCACTCTGGCGGTGAGCCCCAGGCCTTCAAGCCTCGACTGGCTCCTCTGGCTCTCCGTGCATTCTTCCACCTTTCATTCCACAGGCGGCCATTGTAAGTGGACCTTGTACAACCTTTGTATATGTCATATTATATTATATTCAGTCTATTCCTCTAGTGAACCCTGACGGATCCATGATGATGTACAGTTAGGCAGAGACCAGGACTAGGGCTTTGCATTTCCTGGGGACTTCTCTGGGGAGGTCACAAGAAGGGTACTCACTGGCCTGGCAGGCATTTGGGTGAGGTCTGTGCTAAAACAAGGGTTCTGTCCTTCCCACCAAATGCACCAGTCCACACCTGTCCTGGCCCCCCACCCCAAGAACAACAGCCATCGACTGAATGCTGTCACCTCCCTGAAGAGCCGCTACCTTCCCACCTGTGTACTTCCTGTCCTTCAATCAATTACCTTGACATTGGTCACCGGGGGAATGGTGGCTTTATCCAGAGACAGACTTGAATCTTGGCTCTGCTGCTTGCCAGCTGTGTGACTTCTGACCGGACCCTCCATCTCTGTCAGCCTCGGTTTTCTCCTGTCCACGAATCCCACGGCCTTATTTTGACAGTTGAATATGTGTGAAGGGGCTACTGCTGCGCCTGGCAAATGAAAGGTAATTATAAGAGCAAACAGTATGTGTCAGCTACAGTTTCACACATCCTTCGTGTATTTACTCTATGAGGCAGGTATTATGTTATTTCCACTTTGCGGGTAAGGTTAAGTGATGTGGCCAGCTGCTAACTCCAGCAGCCCGGCTGTAGAAATTGCTCACCGAACCACCGTGCTATGTACTGCTGCTTCAGAACGCTGTACGGTGTTCCTTCTCTCCCATTTTCAAATGCTTTCAATCCGGTGGCTCAAGTCTGAAATTCTCAGTTTTATATTTTTTCTTGTTATTAGATTCCATTTATTATCTGACCCTAAGACAACTTTCATTCCCTTTATACTAGAATTGGCAATTTAAGGCAATGGCAGAAAGAAAGAAAAGAAAGAAAGAAAGAAAGAAAGAAAGAAAGAAAGAAAGAAAGAAAGAAAGAAAAGAAAGAAGAAAAGATTCAAATTCGCTGAAATAAAGAGATAAAGTCTCATTGCCAACCTTCTCTGTGGGAAGCTGGCATTCAAATCACCCTGGAACTACAATTTTCTCCTTCAATAGCCAGGAACTGAACAAGAATGAAAATTATGGTTTTGCAAAGCCATGAAATTCAGAAGAAGATGAGGGGTTTTCATTTTAGAATATTAGGAGAAACAGAAGCTAACCAGTACCCTGCATGTATGTGTGTGTGTGAGCATGTGTGTGTGTCTGTGTGCAGGTATGGGTTGCTGTGGATGTGTGTGTGAGTGATGTGCATGCGTGTTTGCACTTGGGATGTATAATATAGCCCCAGGATCTTTGGCACAAAAGGATGGGTGGTATTAATTTGCTGGTTTATTTGTCTTCCAGTCCTTGACCTGGCGGCACTGAGAGGGGACAACAGTCTCCAAGGAGAAAAATAAAAGCATGTTTTTCATGAAACAAGGCTGCTGTATCTAGCAAAAAAACCACAGACCCCACAGACCCCTAGTTCAGTGTGAATTTCAGGTAATACAATGAACACTGTTCTAGTATAGGTGTATTCCATCAAATATTGGGAGCATCCTTTACCAAAAAGCTGTTAGCTGAGATTCAAATTTAACTGGGGCTGCTGAGTGTTATCTGGAAATCTTATACCAAGAAAGAGAAGAAATTTAAATACCTGCTGAGTTTCAAAAACCTTTCAAATCCACAAACCACATTAGGACTAGCAAATGCACTCATTTTGGCTGGGACATCAACTCAATCTTTCTCTTCCAGGAAGTCCCTTAATGGCTCAGCGTCACCATCTGTGAAATGGGACAGAGTCTCAGTAGCACCCTGTGCCACTGAGCAGGCGCAAGCCCTTGGATTTCACAACGGAGCTCTCACGTGCAGTGGCACGGGGCCACTTCAGCGGAGTTCGTTCTCCACTTCAATTTTAAAAAACCAATCAAGAATTTTTTTCAAAGGACTGCTCATGATGGCCTGTCTTAATAGCCAGCCAGTATCCTGCGGTGTTCAATCTTCTTTTTCCCTCTCTGACTTGCTTGGTGATAGAATTCTTCTTGTAGGCACCTCGCAAACACTGGGAAGTCTGTGGCAGGTGCAGGACACTGAGGGGGAAGCACAGGGAAAACGTCTTGTGACCCAGGGAAGCTCAGAGCAGACCCAGGTGAGGACCAGGAACCAGAGCCCCTGCGATGGAGTGACTGCAGGGGAGCCCGTGTCCCCTTCGGTGTCCAGACCCGATGTCCTGCAGCCGGAAGTGCCTCATCAGCCTCTTCACTGGAACAAAGCAGTCGTGGAAGTTTTGTGTTAAGCTGTCAAGTGACAGTCTCTGTGTTCGTGTGTCACTTTCCAGTTGTGTGAGCCAGAACTTCTGGGCTTTTGTTGCGCTGTCTATAAAAAGGCTGGAATACTGGTGTTCACATCACAGAATTATTGTAAGGACTAAACGGCGTTGCTAGTAAAACCTGGCACTCAGGAAGCACTTGATAAACATTAGTCATGAGTATCATCATTGTCGCCTGGGACTCTTCCTCCTAATGAGTTCAGTGAGGAGTTTCACTAATAACCCTTCCTGACGGTAGATGTAATACAGGCTCATGGAACAATGTGTAAGTACAGAAAACCACAGAGAAAAACATCAAATCAGAAATACATTTCTCTCCCCCATTCCACTCTATCAGGGAGACCTACCTGAAAGGCTTTTAGAAACCCCGATACCTGGGTCCCAGGCCACATCTAGCAAATCGGAATCTCCACGGGTAGGGCCGCCAGATCTGTATTTTTAAGGAAGCATTCCAGACCATTCTATTAAAAAAAATCAAGCTTAAGGAGCCCTGAAATTCATTCATGTGTGTGCTGCCTGTCATATAGTTTTAAAGAACTGGATAATTTTGCACCCTGGCTTCTAACCTGCTGTAGTCAGGCTGCCGTATCTTCCATCATCGTTCTTTTACGATCCCTTATTTTTTAAGGCTCTGGCTGTGGTTTCTAACAAGCCCAATCCACCGCTTTCCACGGAGACGTCCTCTCACAGAACGAATCCACTTACAAATGCCATCGCTCCTGCCTTCCTGTGCGTCCTGTGATGGAGCAAGACCGCTCACCATTATTCCTCCTTCCCCTCTGGGACCTCAGCTCCCGAACTGAAGGCCACACGTGGCTCTGGTCTCCCGGTTGTCACTCCGAGGCTCTGTGGCTAATGCTTGAGATCACGCGTTAGCGGACACGTCCACTGGGCTTTGAACATTTTCTTCCCTAAAATATTAATTTGACATATAATGCTATTTTTCATTTAGTGTTCACCAACCTTGACAGTGGTTATTGCAGCTCAAAACAATCTCCAAGGACCCCGGGGGAGGGGCGAATTCCTTGGCTGTCCAACTGACATTTCAGGAAAATAAAACGACAGCAAAACACCATAAAAAATCCCTTGAAGACGGCTGTCTCCAGCCAGTGATTAATGAGAGTGAACGCAGGGTGTGCAAAAGCCTTGAACCAAATAAGAAGAAAACCCTAGAGGGTTCCAAGTTTGAGTCCGGTTTGGGCACCTTAGCAAAAGCTTATCTCAAAATACAAAAATAAAATAAAATTGGAAAGGGCTGGGGATGTAGCTCAGTGCAAAGGCCCTGGGTTCAATTTGAAGTACCGTGAAGAAAGGGAAAGTGCAGGAGAGGGGGAGGGGTGGGGGAGGAGGAAAAAGAGCAGGGCCACCACCGCTTGCGTCCACCCTGCTGCCGGTATCACAGGACGTCTGACACCTCCCTGTCTCTCTGTCCTCCCAGGCTGATACTCCAACTGCTGAACGGTAACTCAAGAGTCCGTGGCTGGAGAACTTCTCAAACCCTGTGGACTGGGTGTTCCTCAAGTGCCCCTTTTGGTGAAATGTGACTCTGCAATATCACTGGTGCAGAATAACAGGCAACAGGAGCTACACCAGGTCACTCAGCAGTGTTGGGGAAACCGGAGGAGCAGGTTCCAACCCCTAGAGCTGGACCATTTGTGCAGGTGACCCTGGCCGGGCCACTGCGGGGTGATGATGAGGTTACGGCTCGGCTACGCAGCATTTGCTGCTCCTGAGGACGGCAGGCAATCGTCAGAGAGGCCCGGGTGCTCTGTGGAGGAGCAGGCGACTCCCTGGGCTGCGTGTGCTGCAGGTGGCTTGTAAATTCCTGGGAGTGACGTGCTAGGCACTCTCAAGTTTGACTGAGGAAGCATCGAAGATCAGCCTCTCCTCTCCTGGGACAGGAGGTATTTGGAAGGGTGCTGGCAGCACGACCGTCTACTGAACAGTGTAAGAGATGCGAAGAGTTAGAGATGAGGCCCGTGAAATTGGTGGGCTGTGCCGGCCTGAACTGACCTCATCATCGGCCACGATAACCAAATTTACCCATGCCCAGTTGTGGACTACACTCAGCACGACATCACCAGTCTTTCTTCTTGCCCTTTGACTCTCATGTTAAATAAACCAGCATGTTATTGAGAGTTTTGTCTGCCTGGAAGGTGTAAAAAGGCACCCTCTCAACTATTAGAGAAGGGGGTTGTGGAAGGGGAGGGTAGGGAAAATAATGGGGAGGTGGATATGATCAAAGTAATATTCATGTATGAAGATGTCACAGTGAAACCTGTTATTCTGGGTAATTAATGCTAAATGAATGAATAATTCTGTTTAAAAGCGGGCTCCTCCTCAGCAAAGAGCAGTTGTCCCAGGCTTTAGTCACACATGGGACACACATGGGTCACACATACAGAGGGCCGCCCATGGGAAAGATAAACTTTTCCGGCAGTGCATAAGGCCTGGGACAGGCTTAGACAGCACAGAAAAAGAACTTTCTTTCTTTTTTCTTTTT
>NW_004955405.1:31542791-31544456 GCF_000276665.1 Chinchilla lanigera | reverse complement strand
CTTATGCCACTGAGCTATATCCCCAGCCCAGGCTCCACTTCTTAAAGGTGGAGAAAAGTTAGATGAGAACAGTGAAGTTTAGAGGGCACCACCCTCATACCCAGGGAGTGTTTCTCCAGTTCTCCTCCATGAGCAAGCGTGGTTTTCTTCAATATAATATGTGTTTTTTGAGACAGGGTCTCCCTATGTAGTTTGGGCTGGCCTTGAATTCACAATATACCTCAAGCTGGCCTCGAACTTGTGGTAATCCTCCTGCCTCAGCCTCCTGCATGCTGGGACAGCAGTATGCCATGGTGCAGAAGTTTTCCTGTGTATTAAAGGCTTATGCACAGATATGCATTTCTTGCAGTCCTAAAGGCTGGGTCCACGGCAGCATAGCCAGGCTCCGAAGAAGCCTCACCCTTGGCTTACAGTTGTCTGCCCTCTTGCTGCAAGCTTGGGTTGGGGGGTCTTTCCTAGGTACGTGCCGTGCCTGGAGAGCTCCGGTAGCTCTTTCCCTCCTCGTGCCAGCCCTAGTCTGATTAGATTAAGGCTCCTCCCTTGTGTTCCCATTTAATTTTAATCCCCCTTAAAGTCTCGTCTCCTGCACAGTCACCCGGGACCCTGGGGCTTCAACACATGAATTGAGGGTGGGGGTGGGGGACGCACAGGTCAGTCCTTAGCATCCTGGGGTCCAGAGCCTGGAGGATACCGTCTGCCTGTGTTTGACAAAACTCCCAGCTTTCTAGAAAACCTTCATGCCTGAAAGTGATTGCCAGCTTTGTATGAAATTCTGGGTAAGTCGATTCCAAAGTTAAGGGTTTGCCTCCCTCTGGGCTCAGGCAGGGACTGGGTGTGTGTTTCTGGCCGGAGCACAGCCCAGGGCAAGGCTGTGACCCCCACGGACCTTGGGGAGGCCTCCTGCCCGCAGACAGCAGCACCAGCAGCTGGCTGCAGCTCTCTCACCTCTTCAGCCTCTGCTGGGCGCTCGAGGGAGGGAGAAGGGTCCCAGGCCAGGAGGCTGCGCTCCTGGAGTCTGTAAGGGTGGTCAGTTTCCTACAGCCTTTTCCCTTTCGGGCTCTGCATGTCAGGTCACCGCTGCGGCAGATCGGCTCTGGTGCCTGGGTGAACCGTCCTCAGAAATGAGGTTGTCTACTCAGGATCGAGTGCTTTGAAAACCTTTTGAGCAGCTGTATATGGGGGCACAGGACAAACAGCCCTGAGGGCAAACAGCAGCCTGGGGAAATTCATTCTCTGCAGACCCCCTCCCCCACTCTGCCACTGAGGGTGGGGGTGGGGATTGAACTCAGCGCCTTCACACTGAACTCCATCCCCAACCCGTTTTCGCATTTTTTATTTTGAGACAGCGTCTTGCTAAGTTGCCTTGATCCTTACTCTGACTCTTGCTAATTTGCCCTGGTGGAGCCTGAACTTGTGATCCCCCTGCCTCAGTCTCCCAGGGGGATGGGATGAGAAGCCTATGCCACCACACCCAGCCCATTCTCAGGTTCTTTAGGATTTCCTTTCTCTAGCCCTGTTGTTTACAGTTCTGTTCTGGGGCTTGCCTATTTAGCATCTTTTCTGGGTTTTATATTTCAGATCCAGTAGTGGTTTGCCGCTGAGCTCAAGCCTCTGTAATTGTTTCCTTGACATTTTAAGAAGAGGATCAGATGTGACGGCTTCACA
>NW_004955405.1:31539737-31541376 GCF_000276665.1 Chinchilla lanigera | reverse complement strand
TAGCCCAGGCTAGTCTCGAACTTGTAACAATCCTCCTACTTCAGCCTCCCCAAGTGCTGGGATTGTAGGTGTGCACCACCATGCCCGGCTTGACATTGGTTTTAAAGGTGAAGGTATCAGTTGCTTTGTTTGCAACTCTGGGGACAGGCCTGGAGGCACTTCACAGGGCACAGATGGTGTCTGTCAATATTCTCTGTCATCTTGTTTGTGTTTGTGTCAAAAACACAAACATGGATGTGTGTTCTTCAAAGAATCCGTGTTCAGGCTTTGCTTATATAAAGGCCTAATAAGAGGTGCCCAGCGCAGTATAATTTCAGTCCGATGAATAAAGTGTTCATACTGTTTTTCCAAAATGTCTCCCCTACAGCACCTGAAATTGCCATAATTCTTGGCCCTGCGTGATAAGGACATTAGACAATCTTCTGAAAGAGAACCGCACAGGTAATCTGGGAAGATACGGTGCACTGGGCTGCTCTCGCAGTTCTTATCTCCAGCCAGATTATTAAATTCCGGTCACCTCCATGGTGCTCCGAGGAAAGCAAGGGAAAGAAGTACTTAGGAGGACGCAGCTATTTGATCCACACCAAATAGCTTTACACAATTAAATTACTTTTCTGGCCCTGGAAGGCATTGGAGTTTTAGACTCTGGCATTTGGGACATGGAACAATTTGCCAGAGGGAGGGTTAATGTCACACGTTCATTCATTCTGCCTACACTGATCGAACACCTGCGGTGCAGTCCAGGGGAGGAGACACCAGGCCAGAGTGCTGGTGGTGCCAGGGGAGAGTGCACCGGAGGTGCTGCGGACCTCAGCCTGGCCGGTCTGCTGGGGTGGCCAGGGGGCTTGTAGGAGGGCTTCCTGCCAGTGACACGGGCTGGATCCTGAAGAAAACAGCAGAATCGACGGGGGAGAGGCTGCTTGTTGCACACTTCAAGGCTCTGTCCTCAGATCTTTCCAGTTTACAATTTTAATCAGTCACTTGGATGGACATATGCCAAGGCCATCTATCATGGGCAGATGGCACAAACTTCAGAGACACAGAGGTTAGGTTGGACGGTGGCAGCATCGGGGCTCAGAAAGATCTTGGTAGGGGAGAGGAACAGGCGAAGTCCAGCACAAATTTGAAAAAGATAAATGCTTAAAAAACCAAACAAGCAAAACCACCAACCTGACCAACTTCATAAGCGCGACGGGGAGTGGGTGAGAGGTGGAAAAATAGATGTTTTGGTTCAGAAGTAGGAAAACTGTGAGTCATAGTTCAAATTCAGCCTGTGGTCAGTTTTTGTAAGTCGAGTCTTCCATTTGGTCTGAAGCAGCCGTCACCTCACATCTGTGGTGTGGAGGGGTTGCAGTCTGCCCCGTGGACTGCAGAGCCTCCGGTATTACTATCTGCTCACCCCACTTGCAGTCCTCTGCAAGCTCAAGGTGAGTCACACAAAAACCAGTTCTCTCTCAGGACCCCTTCACAAAAATACAGATTCTTAAAATCATTTGTGAATGAACCAGTAAAAGAATTGCAGCCAGACACCAGGAGGAGGCGTTCATCATCCTGGTCCTTGTGGGCGGAGCCCTGGGCTTAGTTCTGGGGCTTCCCTTAGAGAGGAATCCTGAGAAAATGTTCAACATCATTAGTCATT
>NW_004955405.1:31529669-31538868 GCF_000276665.1 Chinchilla lanigera | reverse complement strand
TTGTCTTTTTGAGACAGGGTCTCACTATACAGTTCAGGCTGACCTTGAGCTCACTTTGTAGCCCAAGCTGACCTCGAAGTTGCAACAATCTCCCTGCCTCAGCCTCCCAAGTGTTGGGATTACAGGCGTGAGTCACCATGCCCGGCTGTATTGTTTGTATTGTTCTTTTGCTATTTTGTAAATGTTTGTCTGTTTGTTTATGTGTTTCCCTTTTTTTATTTTTCAAAATTAAAAAAAAAGAGAGAGGAATTCTGGCTGCTGCAGCCACGCAAAGGAGAGGCATGGGGGCGCGCGGGTGTTGGGAATTGTTTGAGGATCCAGCAAAGGGAATATAGGTGACTGGCCGGAAGAAGCATAGCCTCAGGGATGTTAACATCCGCATCAGCTAACACTGATTGAGTCTTACTTACAGGCTCTCACTCTGTCCTCACCCAACCCTTGAGATGGGTAGCGTTAGGATGCCCGCTTTGCACAGGAGGAATGGGAGAGGAAGAAAGATTCACCTTGCCGAAGATCACAGCACCAATATATGGTAGAACTGAGGTTCGGCCCATGCAGTCTGCCCCTAGAGCTCCTATGTTTAATTGCATATCATTGGCTTAAAGTGACGCGATTACCTAGTTGCCTCTGATTCCCACAGACCGAGTGACTAGCAAGGGAAGCAGGGTGACAGATTTTGACGCAGTGCAAAAAAGACCTTCCAAATGTCCAGAGCTGGAGCGTAGGGCGGAAACCTTGTCATTAGAGTGGACAAGCAGGTCAGGTGGCCAGGCTTCAGAGGGAGGATTCCAGACTGGCTGAGAGCAGTGCCCTACTAGTTTCCTTCTTGCCTTGGTCCACTGTGGCCCAAGACTTTGAGTCTCTCCTACGGTAGTGACAGGTTGGCAAGAGGCAGCAGCGGAATAAGGCCTATAAGGGAGGAGAGGAGGGAAGCATTTTTCTAAGTACTTTGCAGGTTTAAATCATTTCATCTTTAAAGCAGCAATAGATAACATGGATGTCAATATTCCCATTTTATTGATGCAAAACCTGAGGCCTGTAGTTGCTACACATTTTATCCAGAGTCACATAACTAGTACTAGAGCCAGGATTTGGATTTAAGTAGGCTGATTCCAGAGCTGCACTCTCAGCCACCACTGTATGAAATGCTTTCATTAAGAGAGTGCATGTAATTGAAAAAGCTCCTGTTTTCCCCTGCCTTCACACCAGGATTTTTGACACATCCCCTTCACTTTATTACTAGAAGCTGGTGGTGGCAGTCGCCAATATAATGTTCTCATTTTGTCAGATGAAATTTATAGAGCCTGATTCTCCTGCTTCACAAACAGGTTCCCCGGGAGGGGGTTCCCAAATGCGCCGTAGACTCCGGCAGACTCATTAAACTGTTACACTTGTGTTCTTTCTCTCAGAAGTCCCAGGTGAAGGCATAAAAATAATGTCCCACTTGCAATATACGTCTGGCTCCTGTTGGAGCGTTCCTTCTGCTGTGAGAACCACAATACCTGTACTTTTTGTAGAGGTAAAGCTGAGCTTGGTATCAAGGATTTCTGCATGTTGATGTCCCTGATGGGTAAGGGGGAATTTGGTAATAGTAAGGACTATACTGACATGCAGTAGATGCTTAATATTGGCCTAAAAATGTGGTCAGCTGGGATTTATTGACTTTGGGGGAACAGGGGCATCAGTGCAACTTTATGGTATATTTTGGGTTCTGATAGTAAGTTGCTAATCCCACTTGCTAACCCTCATCCGCAGGTTTGTGCTCCCAGTCACTGGGCGGGCAAGACTCAGGGATCTTCTCAATGCGTTGTAGTTGAAGGCGGAAAACATATTCATGAAAAACTGTTGTTAGCCAAGCACTGTGTTCCCAGCCTCCTTTTCTTTCCGATCCATTTTTTTTTTCTCCGTATGCAAACAAAGCATTGCACGCTCCATGAGGACCCCGGGCCAGGGTTGTTCAGTGGTTGTTCGCTTTGCTGATGCAGATACCGGCTGCTGTGTCTAAGGCGACTGCTGGACTCATAGGCTACGAGGATGCAGCATTCACTGCGTGGCTTCTTCAGTGTTTGTTTTAGCTGCCAGGTCTCTCACGGCAATCACTGGCCAAAGGTAGACCGGATCTCGCCTCGGCGGTGGCTTACGAAACAGCCTTGTCACCGTGCCGCGCTCCTCCCGCATTTCTGCTCGGGGACTGAGCTCTCTGAGGCATGTGGCCCGTGTGGCATCCTGGCAGCAGCAAGGGTCCCCAGAGGAGGTGGGCAGCAGATGGTGGGCTCCTCAAGGGCAGCAGCTTGGCCTTGTTGTCTTTGTGCCCAGGGAAGGGAGCTCGGGAACTGCTGGCTGAACTCGCCTCTGAGGCCCATGCTGAGGGCACCCGCCCTTCACCCTCCCTCCCCCCGCTCCTCCCTGTCTGGCCTCCAGAGGCTGCACCTCTCCTAGGTGATATTCATTCTATTGAACCTGTGCCACCACCAAGCAGCCGTGGGGCAGGAGCAGGACCCTGAAATCCCCTCTGCAGTGGACTTGGGCTCTCTAGTTCCTCTCTCTCTGGTGGAGGGGGACGCTTGAGGGGGTACACTGGGGGGGGCACACTGGCAGTTGGGGCAAGGCCTCCTTCCTAGTGGGATGGAAGCATTTAAATAATTGAACAGTGGTGCAGCTGTGCTCCTTCGTACCAGCTGATCGCGTCTGTTTTCTTCTCTGAACGCCACCCAGTACCATGCATCAGGCTTGTCTTTTTCCCACAGTGGAACTATTTCTGCTTTTCTCTCCCAGATAAATATGATTGCTGTAAAAAATTATGATAAAGTGAACTGGGAAGATGGTAGCTGCAGCATAGTTTTAAAAAGTTCTCTGAATCCCCAAATAAAAACGGACAGCAACTAGATGGCTAAACCAAAAACCCACAAGCAGAGTGGATGACAGGATATCCCTGCAGGCTCGCAAATCCACAAAGACCTGCGCCCCATTAGTATCTGTGCGGGAGAGAGCAAAAGGAGGCAGGCAGGATTCTGATGGACTGGGCAATAGAAGGATCCCTGCAGCCCAGAGGCATTTACTGGGCAGGTCAGCCAGAGGGCAGAGCTGGGACTGCAAGCGGATCACCAGCTCCAAAAGCATTCGGTGAAGCGGAGGAGTTTGTGGGAAGAATAACCTCAGCCATCAGGAGGCAGAGGCAGGAGGATCACTGTGAGTCCAAGGCCAACCTGGGCTACATAGTGAGTTCAAGGCCAGCCTGGACTGTATAATGAGACCCTGCCACAAACAAACAAACAAACAAACAGCAAAAACAAAAGGAGCCAGAGCTATCTCTTATGAACTTTTAAACTACCCAGCCAGAAGTCCCAGTTGGGATAGCGTTCTGGTTTGATGAGTAATTGTGGAAGTGGGCAGTGGAGAAAGAAAATAGCCCGTTATAAGTGGTGGAGGGAAAGGAGGCCGGGAAATCTCAGAAAGGGAGCTGCCGTGTTCTTTAAATTTCTCTACAAACATCATAAAAAGGCTCCATGAAGTTAGAAAAGCTACCTCGGGCACTGCTTACTTTTTTTCCCTTTTTTTCAGATTTCAGGAAAATAAATTTTACATAAAAAATAAGCAATAACAATTATCAAGGTCAAATCCCACACAAAATTATTTTAAGGAGAAAGATAGATGGGACAAACAGCACCTGTTCAGACAATGAAATCACACTAGAAATGTCTGTAGAGCCGTTAAAACTATAACCTTCTATTTTGGCACACACCTGTAATCCCTGCACTCAGGAGGCTGAGGCAGGAGGATTGTTTCCAGTCTGAGATCAGCCTGGGCTACAAAGTGAGCTCAAGACCAGGCTGAACTGCAAAGCAAGACCCTGTCTCAAAAAGACAAAAAAAAAAATAAATAAATAAAAAAAAATTGTAACCTTCTATTTAAAAATCAGCTAAAAGATACAGAGATTGGCAGAAGAGATGAAGGAATAGCTCAAATCAAATTAGGAAAAAGGTTTTAAATGAGCTGCTAGAATTTGAGGAATCATTAGCAATAAAAGAAGTAAAGGCTGATCTTTATGAATAAAGACCGAATACAAACAAATGCAACAGACTAGGGGCTGGGGATTTAGCTCAGCAGCAAAAGCGCCTGCTTGGCAAATGCAACAGAGAAGACATTGAAAAACAGAACGTTGGCATGAAAGGTTTTTCTAAATCAAAAAGAAAGTATGAAAGAAAAAAAAATCTCAATAGGAAGTGACCAATACTGAAGAAAGCAAAGTAACATGCAAGATTCTGGCCCTAGGACTCTCTCAGAAGGGAGAAACTTCAGGCAAGAGGACACATGCGATCAAGACAATGTTCCTGAAATTTAAAAAAGAATTTTTGAAACTACACATGAAAAGAGCATACTACATATTTGAGAATATGTCAACAAAACTAACAACACTTAGGCCCATGCCAGTAAAACTACTGTGTTTTAAGGAGAAAGAAAAAAACTCCTTTTACGCAACTAAACAAACACAGCAAAGGGAAATGATATTTTGTCAGATTTTAGAGTGCAGCGATTAACTCCAGAAGCAAACAGAGTGACACATTTAAATACTCAAGAAAGGACAGTGTGAGCCAGGAGTTTTATATTCAGTAAAGCTGACTTCAAGTCTTTGTGTTCTGTGTTTTACTTGACAACTGTTATCAACAGACAAACAGCAGTATGCAAAAGCTGAGGGAATAGTATTCCCGTGAACCCTTCCAGAATATTCCATTTGAGAACAAGCTTCAGACAAGACAAGCTGGTGGTCCGAACTAAAATTACAGTTGTTTCTTAAAACTAAATAGAGCTGGCTGGGTGTGGTGGTGCACGCCTGTAATCCCAGCACTCGGGAGGCTGAGGCAGGCGGATCATCGGGAGTTTGAGACCAGCCTGGGCTACAAAGTGAGCTCAAGGCCAGCTTGAACTGCACAGCGAGACCCTGTCTCAAAAAGACAAAGACAAATACATAAAAAAGCTAAATGGAGCTGGATGTGGTAGCGCACACCTATAATTCCAGCACTCGGGAGGCTGAGGCAGAAGGATCGCAGGGAGTTCCAGGTCAGCCTGGGCTACATAGCAAGACCCACTCTGAAAAAACAAACCACAAACAAAAAAAGACTAATTTTGTGTGTTAAAATGAAGGGCATGTCATATGCAATGGCCGTGTAATCAGGTAATATAGAGTACAGCTGTTAAAAATGAGGCAAAAAGGGAGAGTAAATGCAAAAGTCTTAAATGTTTGAAAAATAATGTTTAGGGCCCGGGATGCAGCTCAGCAGCCTAAGTGCTTGCCTGAGAAGCCTGAGGTCATGAGATCGATTCCCAGTAACAAAAAAAAAAAAAAAAAAAAGGAAAAAAAAAAAAGAAAAATAATGTTTAGTAGTATTAGTGTTGTAGGCAGCTGAGTTAGATAGAAATGTAATAGTCAGACAGGGTCAGGCCCTCGAAGGAGCCAGTGTGGAGCACAGATACCTTGCAAATGGAGAGACCTCAAAATAAAAGATTAAACACACCCATATACGTCTCTAGGGATGGACATCAAGTATTAATATTCTAAATAGGCAGCGATCATTTTGAAGAGTCACTGACCCAACTCCCTACTGGAAAAGCCCCTGTTCTGTATTCATGCCTGCTGGCTATGTGACTTGCTTCCTCATTTGATCCCAATTTAATCAATTTTACCTGAACAATTATACTTGTAATCTTATTGGCTGACCATAGTTTTGTCCCACCTCATGCCCACTTTGCAATTTCCCATTTTTCCCCTTCCTTGGGTCCGTCTCACCTCATGGTTTTGCTCTATAAAGTCCTTGGGAAGGGCAAGGTCCTGGGCAACCCACTCGGGCCCCCTTCCGTCCTTCTCGGACAGAAGCTTTCTTTCCGTCAATAAACATATTCTGCTCTTAACCTCTGTTGTTCCTAAAATTCATTCTTCGATTTTAGAGAACACAAACTCATCCCAGATATCTTTCAGATTGGGAGTTTCTTTCCCCTATATCATTAGTATTAGTACTGCTATTCTGGGATAGTTGCAGGATAAAGTAAATGAGGAAAATTCACATTGTACTTCTATGTTCCTAAGAATCAAGACTTCTGTTTGGGAGAAAGAAGATATGGCTATGATTCAGAAAAGGTTAAATAAAAACATATGACTTTGAATCAGAACTATATGCCATATAAAACTATATATTGTATATATATATATATATATATATATATATATATATATAGTATTTTTCTATAGAGACAGTAGGTTATAGACCACATATATTACATCTGGATGGTCTGGCAGTCTTAGCTCTATCCCCTAAAAAGGTCCCACATTTCTGAGCAAGGCAAAAGCATCTCTAGTAGCAAGATTGTGGTCTTGAAATACTATTTACCACTAAAAGAAATTAAGCCTTCTTGGAGAAATGGAAACTTTGTAGAGAAATGGCTCTTTTCTAACTGGGCTAGAAAATGTAGGAGAACAGTCCAGAGCATTTTGCCATACCGAACAGCAAGGAGAGTATTGAATACATACAGGGATATGCCACAGAAAACCTCTGAGGTCAAATTGAAGAGGTTCTTCCATCCAAACCAGGACAATTTGAGCTTTCAGAAAAGAATAATTGTGAATGATTGAAATCTATCAAAAATGCTTAAATCCATGAATTCCAACAAATACTTTAAAAACAATTGGTCATTTACAGAGGATGACATAAAATAGAATCAAGCCTTTTTTCTTGCCTTTTCAGTGTGGACTATGATGCCAACCAACCAACAGGGAGGAAATCTCTATTTTTCAATCCTTAAAAAATCAGTGACTTGAAGTCACAATCAACGGCTGCTAACATCACCAAAAAAGGGACGAACAGACATGGTATTTATTGGCTCTGTGGTCTTGCCAGGGAGAATGAGCCCCAATCTGCTCAAGACTTGGATCCAGCTGCCACTTGCAGGAAATAGAGGGGATAGATGGACATGCTGATGGGCACCATAAACACGCAAACAGCAAAACTCACATGATAGGAACCTTGACAAGGCAGATCCCTTAAGTTGTTCAACAGATATAGGAAGAGGAAGAAATGGGAGAGGAAGCAGCGGTGGATAAGGCGTCTAGAAACACATTCCTGCATGATTATCTACAGTAAAAGAAACGTAGGGAAGTGAGCCCTACAAAAGCCAGGCTGATGTTTGTGTGAGGAGGAATGGGGATACAGCACCAGAGGACTTTCTTGGTTATCTGGCAAAATTTTACCAACTGACTTGGGTGGTTGTGGAAGGGTGCTCACTTGGGTAACTGGACACACTACACATTTGTGTTTTGTGTGTGTCTGTATCTTTTATTTTTAAATAAAAACATTTAAAGAATGATTCTTAGAAATTGTAAGTCTTTCCCTTATTTCTGTAACTCAGCCTCAGAGATAAATACTGTTACCATTTTGGTGTTTGTCTTTCCAGACTTTTTAATGCGCTTAGATTTTACCTAAATAAGATTATACTCCAGGTACAATTCTGAAACCATCCTTTTCCCTCAACAACACATCACAGACATCTTTTCACGTTGAGCTGCTCACTCATGCTAAAAAGTAATTGTTTACTTTTTAAATTTTAAAATAAAATATCTGTTCCTTACCCCAAATTCAAGTAATATAGAAAAGCGCAAGGAATAAAAGAAGCAAATTTCTCAAAATCTCACCACCCAGAAATAACCAGTGGAGGGAACCTGTTGGTCTCTTGTTGTACCCTGGAGAGGAACAGCAGTGCGTATAAGGAAAATAAAGAGACAAGAGCTGGGTCAGGTGGAGGCGCTCCCTTACCTGATCAGCAAGACCTAACTTCAACAGTAGGGGTGTTTATTTATACTCTTGCAAAGTTACTATCACAAGAGGTAATGTTGCCTAGCGACTAATGACTGTAATTGTCCAGGCAGCTTTTTCTCAAGACTGAGGTAGCTTGACTGCCTGAGGCACTCTGACTCTGCACTGCCCTCACAGATATGACCAATTTCAGCTCCAGCAGCTCCCAACAAACCAATGCTAACATAGTTGAAGAAGTGTCCCTATTTATGTTAAGGTAGAAGATGAGACACACACACACACACACACACACACACACACACACAGAGGGAGAGAGGGAATTTTATGACTGCCAAGATTATTTTAATTAAACTACTGAATTTAGGTTTACTTTTACAGAAGAAACAAACTGTAAGTAAACAAAAGTATGCAATTTCAGGTGACTTTTTATTTCATACTATGAGTAAACACATTCCTTAAGAAAAATGTTAGGACACTGTTAATTGGTTGGAGTGGTTTTTGTTTATTTATTTGTTTTTGTGGTACTAGGTACTGAACCCAGGGTCTTTACGCTGAGCTATATTCCCAGTGCTTTTTTATTTTTTATTTTGAGACAGTCACTCCATTGCCCAGGCTGAGTTTGAGTTTGCAATGCTCCTACCTCAACCTATTTTTGTGTTTTTGAGACCAGGTCTGCCATGTTGTCCAGACTGGTGGCGAACTCCTGGCTCAAGTGATCCTCCTGTCTCCACCTCCTGAGTAGCTGGAACTATAGGTGTGCATCATGACAGCCAGCATGAAATGTTTCTTTTGATTCATGCTTCAGTTTATGAGGCTCTCAACTGGCATCCTGCAGATAAAGCTGAGATAATTAGCTCTCATACCTCCTCCCACTCTCCTCCTACCTCCTGATTTAAAACATCTTTCTACTATTTTCACCTTGTCAGGATTTGTAACATTTCTATTTTGTTCTACCACTAGAACTTCCTCAGTTGTTTGGTCTCAGTTTGGTATTTATTAGCTGGTTTATAAAGGCCCACATGCTAAAAGCTGGGTCATTAGCCTGTGGCACTGTTGAAAGGTGGTGGAACCTTAGGAGGTAGGAGTGGGAGGAAGTTGAGGATGCGCCTTGACAGCCTGTTGGGACCCTGGCCCCCTTCTCTCTGTTTCTTGGTCACTGTGAGATGAACAGACCTCTTCCACCAAGCACTATGCCACAATATACTTCCCTTACTGAATATTCTATCCCCTCCTCCAGCCTTTGCTTCTGATTGGCTGGATTTTTTTTTTTTAAAGAGTAAAAGAAAGATAACATAGTAATAGGGGGGCTTACTGAATTACAGACAAAGTGGTAGGAAATTATCAATGGTTGTTGTTTTACATATTGTTATCTACAAGATAGTTTCTCAGGAAAACAA
>NW_004955405.1:31522788-31528786 GCF_000276665.1 Chinchilla lanigera | reverse complement strand
AAAGCAGCTGCTTTTTCTGGGTCTCTTTGTTTTCTCTCCTTGGCCTCCTCCTCATCACAGCTATAGAATAATGAGGAGGCAATTCTTACTAACATCTCAAGTGAGCCATCTGGGGCGAAAGTCATTTTTTGTAGCTTTTTCTCTCCAGCCTCCCAGTGCATTGGGACTCCGCACCACTTAGTGTCCTCTCCCCAACCATCAGCACAGGCAGCAGGAATCTCGGTGCAGGCCTCTCTGAAGCTCCACACACTCCTGCACTGCAGCCTGTACTGTCAGGGGAAGACTGGCTTCCAGGGGGTCTCCCCAGGTATTGCACAAGGTCCTCCTGGTTTCCAGCTTCCAAATGGCTCTTGTGACCCAGGTCAACTACACCTCTAAGTCTTTGGGTGTAGTCTGTATTCTCATGTTCTCTGAGTCCTTGTTCAGCAGTGGCTCCTCTGCTGACTTTGGACCTTTCTGGTTCTCAACAGCAGGGGCAAGAGTGACCTGTTGTGTGGCATGTATTCCCAGGGGTTTCTCCATGTTGGGATGATTCATGCACATCCCCAGGTGGGCCTCTGTGGCCGGCCAATTGTGTCATTGCTTCTCTGGGCCATGATAGTTCTCGACGCGTGGCAGTGGCTGGGCTCAGGGCTGGCACATGCTAGCGTGCAACATCACGTGGCTTCCCAGATGCCAGCTGCCCGCCTCCCAGGTGCCTGCATGGCTGGGGTCCGGCCTCTGGCTGGATTTTTTTTTCAGGAAGGCTATCAGTATTTTACTTCCTGCAGTCTTTTCTACCTGAGAACACATTCCTGCAGGAAGTTGTTAAACTCTTAGGTTATACTTTTTCTCTTTCCAAGCTCCATGGACATTGTCTAATTGTCTTCTGGCAATGAGGTTGTTTGAACATCTTTGTGTCCTGCTTGAGTTTGCGCCCACCAAACCCACCCCAGAGGATGATCTGTCTTCTGCCCAGATCTGTAAAGAATTATTTTTCCTAGAAAATTATTAACTCAAGCAGGTGAAATCTTGATGTTTATTTAAAGTTGGTTTCCCCCCCACTGGCATGTAGCAAAAATTTTTCTCTGAGTATTCAGTTCTTCCTTCATTTTAGGAAAGTGTATTATACGTCTGAATGGCTATTTTATTGCATTCACTGGATTCTCCACACAAATTAGTGACACCAATTATCTTTATGTTTGATTGTCTCTCATTCCTTTTATTATATTCTTATTATCTTCTCCCTAATTGCTTTCCTCCCTCTGTGTTTTCCCCTTTGTATTTGCCATAATTATCTCAAGCCTTCTATCCATGCCACTAATTCAATTTTCAGTCATGTCTTCCCTATTATTTGGCTTTTGTAATTTATGTATTAGATCTATAATGGTGTTGTCTCAGCTTTTGATTCATTTTCTTAGCTCTCTAATCTCCTTTTTTATGTTCCTTCTGTCATTTATCATTGCTATTTTAAGATCTCATTTTCTCAGGTTCATTTTCTTATTAAGGTCCTCACAGTGCAGAGCTCTACCTGGGGACCTCCTGTTTTTTGGAGATATCTGTTCTTCCCGGCTGGTTTCCTCCTAGCTCCTACCCGATCTTCTTCCTCACGCTCCCTTTGTGGCTGGAGCATGTTTACATGGTCACTGTGACATTTCTTTTCGTCTCACTCGTTTCCTAGGGGCAGGTCCAACCAGAGCTTTTTGGAACTGTCCCATGGTGTGGGCAAAGGTTCTTTGGCTCCCTCCAACCTTGCTTAGCACAGGTTTATTGTCCTTTACCTGAGTTACAGCTTCTGTTCATTCCATTAGTTCTTAGGAAAGGGAGATGCTACAATCAGATTCTACCTTTACATCCTGAAAACTTAGGATGGATTTTCTAAAATGCAAATTTTATCCTGCCAAATCTTGCTTAAAACTCTTGTTTTTAGCACGAGGCGTGGTGGCACATGCTTTTAATCCCAGCGCTTGGGAGGCTGAGGCAGGAGGATCACTGTGAGTTTGAGACCAGCCTGGGCTACAGAGTGAGCTCAAGGCCAGCCTGAATTGCACAGTGAGACCCAGTCTCAAAAAAACCAATAAATAAATACATATAAATAACATTCTTGGGGCTGGGGATTTAGCTCAGCGGCAAAAGCGCCTGCCTGGCAAGTGCAAGGTCATGAGTTCAGTTCCTGGTACCGGAGAAAAACCGAAAAAAAAAAAAAAATTCTTTTTTAAAAAAATATACTTTTTGGAGAAAATGTCTAGGCTTCTCACCTTACATCCCAGCTCCTTTCTGCAGAGCCTAGCCTGGACCCCAGAACCTCTCTCACGGATTCAGGTAGCTGTGTGGCCCCTTGGATTGTAGTTAAATTCCATTCATTTTTTTTCAGTGCTAAGCCTCAAAGCCAGAGCTTCATGTATGCTCTGCAAGTGCTCTACCACTGAGCTATATCCTCAGCCCTTTCCCCAGTCATCTTGCAAAACTCAGGTCTGGGGTTCTTCTCTGTGGGGTGCTTTCCCAGGACACCCTCCTTCCTGCTCTTTATCACGTACTGCAGTATGCCTTGTCTGTTCTTTCTTGGGGAGAGCCTTTCTAATATTTAACCTAACTAGCTTTCATGCATGCCATGGTGGCTTTTGGAGCCAGACTACTTGGGTTCAGTCCACAGCTCTGCTATTTGCTATCTATATGACTCTCGGAGGCAGTGTGTAAACTTTATGTGTCCTTTTCCTCATGAGAATTTGATAGGCTAATGTATGTAAAGCTTTCCTTGAGCATATGCTCAATAAACATTGCCTATGATTTGTAAAAAGATGCCACATGACAGCAGTAATGGCCTCACACAGCTCAGAGCTCCAGCTTGGCTGCCAGGAGCTGTCCACGGTTCTAAAACAGTGCTTCCAGCCACAGGATGATGTGCCCATTTTGCCACACGTTTAGCCCCATGGGGCGGGGGTGAATGCATAGTGACAACCTCCCAGTGTGGCAGTGGAGGTAGAAGCTGATTCTCCCACTCATCCCACAACGTCATCCTCATCCTGGCCTTGGTTACCCCAGGAGCTCCATTCTGTGTGACTTTGGATGGCCTCCTGCCTGACTCCCCACCCCTGGGGCATCTGATCTACTACTGTGACCACATTCTTGTCCCCCAGGTCATTCTTCACCTCACCATGTCTCTGCTCACCAACTCACCAGAGAATTCCAGCAGAGCGGAAACAACTCAGATGGCGACACGAGGGGATGGTTAGTTGATATGTATCGAAGAGAAGTGCACAGTTGCAGTCATTGAAGGTAGTTAGGTAGGCTACGTAAAAACACAGAAAACCACTGACTGAGGGAGAGTGGTAGATCACAGTATGGTTTGAGCATTTTTCTCCTTTCATTTCTTCATTAAACATGTATACCTATTTTGTGATCCCTGGCATTGCGGAACATGTATTATTAAGGCAGTTCCTTCTTTAAAAGAGCTTACAGTCTAGTAGGATACATAGCCATGTTTAAAAAGTTGCAAAAAAGAGGCCGGGGATATAGCTCAGTGGCACAAGCACCTGCCTGGCAAGCACAAGGTTGTGAGTTCGATTCCTGGTACAAAAAAAAAGAAGAAATTGCAAAAAAGACATGCATTTAGACAAAGTCTAAGGTAGAGTATGAAAATAATTTGTAAATAGCATTGGGAGTATAGCTGAATTTTTGTCTTTTAAAATATCCATTAATGGGCAAGCTCCAGCCCAGAACCTCAGAGGAGAGGGCAGAATCAACTTTCTCTGATAAAGGTAACACAAAGCCCAGGTAAGTGCTTCTCCAATCTTATCCCAAAAGCTCTTCAACCCCTCTCCCCAAAGGGTCAGTGGGTGGCCAGCCCCTAGGGTGTTGCTCTGAGAAGTCCAGCAGCCTACCAGACAGATGTGGGTTACATCTGTGTCACTTATTAGCCAAGTAATCTTTGGCAAGTTGTTTGATACTGATAAATGTTAGTTGTCTAATTTATTATAGATCCTTCACATGGAAGAAATACGAACAACTATCTGGTAGGGTTGGGGAGGATGAAGCAGATTGATACATGTGAAATGGCTGGTCACAGGGCCTGGACCATATAAATGCTCAGCTTATGTAGATGGAATAGATGTTAACTTGAAATTATTCTCTTTTGCATGTGTGTGCGTGTGGTGTTGGAGACTCAACTCAGGGCTTTTGCACTGAGCTACATCCCCAGCCTCTTTTAAATATTTTAAAATTTTGAGACGGGATCTCACTAAGTCTCTAAGTTGCCCAGGCTAAGCTCTAACTTTCAATCTTCCTGCCTCAGCCTCCCAGAGTTCTGGAATTACAGGTGTGTGCCACCATGCTCAGCCTGAAATTATTCTTGATCCATGTCATCTTAATATAGATTGGTTAAACAACTAAAGTGTGCCCACATCCATCAAGGTAGGTATTTATTAGATGACTTCTGAATGATTCTAACTTAAGATAGAGAAAAGCAGTATTCCATCACTAATGCATTTGTACATAAAGAATGACAGACTGATAAGAAATCATGCTAATTTGTTATATTTCTTATTTACAAACACAGCAACATTTATTTCTCTTTTATTATTTATACAAAACTGTAAACTGGTTCCTTTCTGTTGAGTTTGATGCCCAATGCCTCTGTACATTAGTAACTAATAGAAGAAGTTTGGCTGACTCCCCAAATGGTAAACTTCCCACTGTGTTGAAGATGGAAATCCATGTTTCCAGCCAGAGGGAGACAAAAGAGATGAGCATCACTGTTGTTTGTGACCAGTGGAGATACTGTCACACTATTAAGAAAAAAGAACAAATGGAAAAACCAATGTGCGGTCCAGTATGAAGTGGTTTTCATGTAAAATAAATAATAGGCCTGAGTCTAAAAGGCTAACGGAGGTGTAGAAGGAAACAGACAATGCTAGCATTAAAACATGCAGAAGATTCTTTAAACAGTTGAGACAAAGACCCCGCCACCACCAAAGAGGAGAATCTGACTTAGCCTAGTTTCGCTTTTAAATGAGTGCTCCAGCTTAGTTCATCAGAGCGCTGCACGCAGGTTGCCCCGCGCCCAATGTGAATGCGTCCCCCTAACAGCTGCCGTGTGGTCTGTCACTTACTTGGGGTGGCTGAATAATTGTCTTGCTTTCTGCAAGAAGTCCAAAAGTTCTCCAGGCTAATGCTTGAAGGTCAGCCTAGCGATGACCTAACTGACCCCCGCAACACAACAGGGGTCTTCCTCAAGTTTAGTAAGGAATTCCTATTCACATGCACCCACAACGCAAAGTGTGCTGATCAGGAAGAGGGCAGAGAGGTAGAAGGTGGTATGAACCAGGGGCAGCCCTACCGCCTGGTTAAGTTCTCCGGTAACACAGCACAAAATCCTTGTGCCGTAAAGGAAAACTTCAAACTTTAAGCTTTCAGTCCATCTGTGTAGTTCACGTTTTATTTCATAGACAGGAAATGAAGGCCTCGAGAGGGGGAGAGGCCAATCGGGTCTGTGAGGAGAGCCCAGGCTTTTACTCCAGTCACAGCCCTGCCCCGCGACACCTTTTTCCGAAGCAGGCCACGGAAGCGTGGGGTTGGGAGGAGCGGGCTGCCCGGGCTGAACTGCCCGGGCTACCCTCTCTGAGCCCGAGTAGCTCTCTCTGGAAAAGCATAAAAACACAGTATACTTACTTCTTAGGGCTGTCTGGATTGCAAGTGATACAAAATAGCGCACTTACTGACATTGCTATTATTCTTTCAAGGGCAAAAAGAGAACAGTTTGAAGACAGCCACATGAAGGGAGGGGAAAAGGCCCCGGTAGGCAGACCCTAGAGTAAAAAAGGAGGCGGTGGGCTTAGTTCTTTTCCTCTCTCCCCTCCCCTCCACGCCACGCGCGCTCCCTACCTCCCCTGAGACCGCGCAGAAACCCGAGGAGACCGCGGGGCGCGCAGCCTGGGGCCCCGGCGGGCTGCAGGCGCGGGACAGAGGGCGGTGTCTGCATCGCGCTGCCAGGCGTGCACGCGGGGACAGCGCCAGCCTGAGC
>NW_004955405.1:31518315-31522688 GCF_000276665.1 Chinchilla lanigera | reverse complement strand
CCCCGCGCCCCGCCCCGCAGAGCCTGCGCCCGCTCCAGCCCGGCGCACAGGTGAGCCGGAGGCCTGGACCCGCGGCCTGCGAGCGCTCTGCGCCGAGGCGCGGGAGCTTTGGGGCTGAGCGTCCCGCGTGGCCTGGAGAAGTTGGGGTGGTGGGACGCCGTGTGTGCACGGGAGCCTTGCACGCAGGCGCGCCCCGGGACTTGCGGCTTTGGGGGTGGGGGCTCCCCTTCCCGCTGGGCTCCTCAGGCCGTCTGGTCCGGGGGGCTGGCTTTCTTCAGCCCTCCGTTGCTCAGCGGTTTCTCACATTTTTCCTTCTTTCTTTTGCGCCTCCCTCCTCTCTCTCGCTCTCCCTCTCTCTCTGTCTCTCCCCGATACCGGGAATCGAACTCACGACCTTGCGCTTGCCAGGCAGGCGCTGTGCCGCTGAGCTAAATCCCCAGCCCCTCTCTGTCCCTCTCTGTCTCTCCCTGTCCCTCTTTCGACAACGTCTCTCTGTGTAGCCCAGGCTGGCCTAGAACTCGCTGTGATCCTCCTGCCTCAGCCTCCCTAGGGCAGCACGCCAGGCTCCCGGGTTTCCCACTCTTACCCCTACCCCCAGGTTTTGGGGTGTCGCAGGCTCGAAAGAGAAGGGACGGACCTGAACGGGCCACTTTCCCATCGAGTGGGAGAAACCCGAAGTCCTCTCCGGCGGCGACCGTGCCCCACGCTGCCCGCCGCCCCTCTTCTCCGTCCACGTTCCGGGTCGGCGACAGCGCCGGCGGCAACTTTCCACGGCCCAGCGTGGGCCGGCCGCCGGTCCCTCCCGGCCGAGGAGGCGCGCCGAGGCCCCCGGGTGGGGTGGGCGGGGCACCCCTCCCTCTTCTTCCCCCTCCCCCTCCCGGAGGCCGCGCAGAGCCCAGGGAGGCACCATGCGGAGGGTGAGCGCGGGCCGGGGCGGGGCGCGGAGACCGCGGGGATCTGGCGGGCGCGGAGGGAGGGGCACGGCGCCCCCAAGTCCTCGGCTCGAGTCGCCCCGCCCCAGCCGCTCCGCGCCCCTCTCTTTCGCCGAGCCTCAACTTGGCGCGCGCCGAGCCACGGGGGTGCGGGGGGCCGAGGCGACCGGAGCCGGGTCGGAGGGAGGTGTGTCGGGGTGCGGCCCCCCGCGGCGCGGCCCGGGAGTCGGGTGACCCGCACGTGGCCGGGGAGGGGTGCTCGCGGCGGGCGCGGGGGCTGCGCCGCTCTCTGCAGCCGGGGCTCTCTGGGGAAACCGAAAGAAGAAATCTGGGAGGCGCGCGGCGCCTCCTTACCTGTGGGGCGGACACCCCGAAGGTGTGTGGCCGCTTCCCAGGTGCCAGCCCCGAGGGAAATGCGTTTTAGCTGGGGGTGAGGCTGCGCCCCTCGAGGGCAGGATCTGCGTCCGCGCTTACGGTGTGGGAGCGGCGTGCGCTGCGCAGGAAACCCTGCCGGGTGCTGCCCAGACTGAGAAGAAGCGGAGAACTAGGTTTCCAGCAGAGCCCGTGCGTTTTTCTGCGTCGCAGTTTGGATTTGGCTTGCGTAAGGTAAGGTGCACCTGCCTGCTGCTTGGTCACCTGGCAGGGATCTCTGTCTGTCTCTCTGCCTCTATCTCTCTCTCTGTCTCTCCCTGTGTCTCTGTCTCTGTCTCTCTGTGTGTGTCTCTTTCTCTCTTTCTCTCCCTCTCCGCTGGGAAGCTGCGTAGAGCCAGTGTGAATGGGTCCCAGGGCCTGGGGAAAGTCCATAGTGAGCTAGCGTGGAAATTTACCTGGTTCGCTTTGGAGCAGTCCAGACCTGCTCAGGTGTTTCTTGGGCGAAGAGGATTCCAGCGCGGCTGGTCAGCGAGTTCAGCAGGTCTGGTGTGGGCGGGGCACTGCCATGGAAACTGGCCTTGGTGGGGCTGTTTGAACTTCAAATTCGGGATCCGTGACCGGGGTGTTGGGAAGCTGCTGGGACGAGATCTGTGGGCACAGTGGGCAAGTCAGAGGGAGCATCAGCACTTGGAGATGAAGGGCTCCGACCAGAGCATCTTGGGGTAGGATGCTGGGCACGTGGCAGCTGAGAGCTTCCTTCTCTCCGAGGTTACATTTTCGTTGAGGCGTGAGATAAGCGGCTCACGAATATACAGATGCAAATTATCAGATATCCTCGCAGTGATGAGCGCTGGGAAGATGGGCTGATGGAAGGAGGGGGAGAGGCAGGCAGCCTTTCAGCCGGGGTGGCCGGGGAAGACTTCAGAGGAGCTGGCGTTGGAAGGACAGCGGTATGGGGAAGAGAGGTCAGCTGCCCTTAGGTCTGGGGAGCAGCGTTCTGGGGGCGCCTGGCAAAGGCTCTGCCGAGGAGCTGAATGAAGGTGCCTCAGGATGTAGAAAGAGAGGTCAGCTTGCTGATGTAAGAACTCGCTGATGTAAGTGGAAGGGAGAGATGGGAATCCTGTTATGCGAATCTAAAGTTGGCCACTGTTAGCGTGTGTGTGGGCAGCCATGCATGGGGGCGAGGAGGAGGCGGACACGGAAGAGACAGTAATGACAGAGGACATGGGCTGGACCGCAGCTGGAATGCCCCAGTGATCATGAACACAGCTAACTTTGGGTAAACATTAATTATGTCCCTGAGACTGCAGTACGCACCCTAACGGAGTCCTGTGGAATGGTAACTGGTATCCCCTCTTTCCGATGAGACAGCGAGCTCAGAAAGGTTGAGCATGCTGCTATAGGCCACTTGGCAGCGGGCAGCAGCCAGGATTTGTACCTGGATTAATCTGGCTCCAGAGTGCTGGCTCTGCTTCCTACAACCTTTTTGTTCCTAACACCATTGCTGGTTCTGGAGACACAGGTGATTTAGCAGTTCGGCAGTTGCTTGTGGCAGCCTTGCAATTGTGGCAGATTAGAATAACCGCAGAGAGAGCACCGGCAGCTATTAGAATGAAAAGTAATTACTTTCACTTGGTGCCCAGGAATTGTACAAAGTCAAAGCAGAGAAGATGCCCAGTGACTGGGTTTCTCTGAAGAGAGGTGCTATGTTCTGGATGCTTGTGCCCCACGCAAACTCAGGTGTTGAAATTCCAGCCGCCAAGTCGATAGTAGCAAGAGCTGGGGCCCTGGGGAGGCAATTCGGTCATGAGGGAAGAGCCCTCACACACAGGACCAGCTCAGGCCTCTTCCAGAAAAGAGGCCTCTGAGACCTGTCTTGCCCCTTTCCGACGTGGAGACACAGGGCAAAGGCACCTGTGAACCCCTAGGCAGGGCTGCACCTCGCCCTACCTCTGCCTGGGCCTTGACCTTGGACTTCCCAGTTTCTGGAGCTGTGAGAAAGGAATCTCTGTTGTTTATAAGCCACCCAGTCTAAGGTATTTTGTTGTAGCAACCAGCATGGACTAACAGGCGGATGGAGCGCGTTCCCCTGCCGCCAGTGCTTTGACGCTTACTTCACAAGCACTAGAAAGCTTGCGCAGGATGGATTTTCTTGTACCACTTCATGTTGCTCCTGATTTGCTCTTTATTTCTGAATTCAAAAGGAGCTCTTTCCTATGCAAAGCCAGGAGCTGAGAGCATTGTTTGCTGCAGAGATGTATTTGTGTTAGTAAGAGTTATGTGGTGGTTAAGCTTCCTGAGGCTGACTTGATTGGCTTGAGATCTACCTGGGGGATAGGAAGGCACACTTCTGGGTGTGTCTGGGTGGGCCATGGAGGTGCCACATTCAGTACTGTTTGTGGCCCTGGCCTGTTCCTTTCTGGCACTGTTTCTCTGTTCTGCTTCCCAGATATGGTGAACTGAGCTGCTTTAATCCACCATGCCCTTACACTGGATATTTGTGCCTTGGAGCTGGTCAGCCATGGACCAACCCCCTTAAATCATGAACCAGGTTAAACCTCTCCTCCTTTAAGTTGTGTGTTGAGGATTGTGTTCCAGCAATGGGAAAGGTGGCTAGTAAAGGTTAGTATCAGATATGGGAAAAGAACTAAAAGGGTAGCTACTGTTTATTGAATGCTTTCTTTGCACCAGACATCTATTGTTTCCCTTCATTTTTATAACCTTTTAAATTAAAAATTAATAAGTGAGAAATGATAGGAAAGTACTCAAGGGTAAAGGGCAACTGGGATGTGGGAAAAGAGAAGGGAAAGAAGGAAAATTTTGTATGTGTGCATATACAGGATAGTTAACATGGTTGATCTACTGTCTTCTATTTCTTTACTGAAAGAAACTGTCAATGAGTCCTTGATTGATGAATATTGTATGTCTCTATCTGTTTTCATGAGAAACCACTTTGAAGATATCAATATGTAATACAACAAGCACTGTTAATTTCCTACCACTTTGTTTGTAACTCTGTATGTCTGTACTGTTCTTTTGCTTTTTTGTAAAAGGTTGTCTGTCTGTTAA